>NC_091749.1:54014578-54159578 GCF_043380555.1 Nothobranchius furzeri
TTTAAATGTGTTCATTAATATAAAAAATTTATTTCATAAGTAAAATTTCCATAATAATCCAAATTAATCTTGAGCTGTTTTGATTTAATTATTTCACTTTTTATTACATAATGCCTTTTTCTCAAGGTCAGCTTTTATTTCATAATAGTGTTTTTTCCCATGATTTATTTCATAATGAGACTACAGAACGTCTCAGTCTGTCAATCAAGGCAGTATTCATTCATCCATCCATCCATCCATCCATCCAACCATCCATCAGTCAGTCAGTCAGTCTTTCTGTCTGTCTAATATTTTGTTGATCAGTTTACTACCTATATGACAAAAATTACATGCATATTAGACCTCTTCCTTGGATTTGTTTTTATTTATATTGAAGCTTTGACTTGACTAATTATATATTTTGTTACTTAGTTGCATTTTTTTCGTTTATTTTTTTGATGTGAAGGTCTTCCACCTGTCAGCATTCTGTTGAAGTTTGATTTTGTGTTTTGAATTTTTTCGGCTGTTGTTATTTTTCCTGACACTAGATGGCGGTGTCACTGTGATCAGATGCTATAAATTGGGGTCTGATGATACTGCACTCTCTTTTCAGTACCTTTGACCAATAAGCTATATATATGTATATATAAGAAATAAGAAAAATTTTTAATTTAACAGACAAAATGCTTTTTATGCATGTCCCATTGACCAGTCACTGCCTGTGTAAGCGTTCAAAGGTGTTGCCAGTTATCCTAGTTAATTTTATACTTTACCTATTATGTAATGTGTATTTGTGGTTTGAGACAACATGTTGCTCACAAATGCCATCATTAAATACAGATTAACTTAAACATCAAATTCACAGGCAGGACTTAAACCAGAGCATCAATTTTCTGTTATCTGTGGGAGTGCAGAGATGAGAGATCACACATCGTTTCTGCTGGCGAGCAGTTTAGTCCTCGTGTGTGACAATGCAAATTACAGAGACTGCACAACACATAACATCAATTATATCAGCGGTTTTCACGGCGATGTCACGTGAGATTGCACACCATGTTACAGTGAATATTACAGAGTAACTGTCTAGACTGGAACAGGTGTCACAAGGGGTGTTGGGGTGTTATTACTTGGATCAGGAACATTGACACACACCTTTTATTTAAATGAACAACATAAATAAAATGAGCAGCACAAGAAATAAATTCCTATTTTGCCAGATTTGTTGATACAGAAGATACTTTTATTTTGAAATTCAAGTTTTTATTGTACTTTCTTTTAGGGGCTGGTACATAACAGTCTCAATAGATACTAAGCATGGAGGGACTAAACATACAGATAAAACAGTTGATTTTGGATACAGGCCCCAATCATATAACTCTTGCAGACATGTAATATCGGAATAACAGCAGTCACATAACATGGTTGATTTCACCCAAGGCCTTTGTCGGTCTTTATAAAGTTCCAGAATCCATCCCAGTGAGAAGTTCCCTCTCTGTTGTCTTCACTCATTCTACTGAGCATACATTCATATGATGCAGATTCGGCCATTGCACAGACCCATTCCTTAACCTCTGGAGATTCTACTGCTTTCCAGTGTCTTAAAATGACTCGACAGGCTGTTGTTAACCCCACTGAGATGATTAAAAAATGACGTTTATTTACATTAGGCAACTGAGATTTATCTCCCAATAAGCACAGTTCTGGGTTAAAAGGGATGTCTGTTCCACACCAATTACTTAAGATCTTGACAATACAGGTCCAGAAACATCTGATAGGAGCACATTCCCAAATACAATGCGTGAAAGTCCCAATACTCGTTTTGCAATTCCAACATGGATCATCATCCACTAGCTTCATTCTTAACAGTCTAGATCAGGGGTGTCAAACTCATTTTAGTTCAGGGGCCACATTGAGGGAAATCTAGTCCCAGGTGGGCCGGACCGGTAAATAAAAAAAAAAACTTCAGATTGTTTTCGTTGTTTTAATTCAATCAATATAAAACAAGGCTGGAGCCTGAGGACAATGTAGTACAAGTACAACACCTGAAGTGTACTTGAAAATTTGCAACAAAAAAAATCAATAAATAAAAAAACATTCCTTAGTGATTCAAAGAGCTTACAGATCACATGGCCAGATCAGTTTCATGCAGCACTTAAAGTGTATTTGACTCATTTTACTTTACATCTTTTAGCTTTCACCAGCACATCAACATCAGAAGTCACATCCTGAGTGGCGGCCAACTTCAGGAGGGGATTCAAGTTCTTGTGTGAGCCTTGAGCGCAGCTTTGTTTTATTTATACTCATTACAGAGAAAACTTGCTCACAAAGATAAGTTTATTTTCACTCTACATTGTAAAGTATGAAAATAAAGTTTACACAACCATCTCGCGGGCCGGATTAAACCCGCGGGCCGCATCTTTGACACCCCTGGTCTAGATGGTGTATAATAATATCTGTTTAGCACATTATATTGCGTGAGTTTACTCACCTCTCTTACGTGTTTACCACAGTTAACCACAATTGTTTTCCATTTATCATCATCGAACATTATGCCAAGGTCTTTCTGCCAGATCATTTTTAACTGGTTGGAATCATCACTGAGGAGAGAGTTAATGATTCTATAGAACTGCGAGGCTTTTTGTTTACTAGTTGGAAGTTTCATATACTCAGTTACTGTGTTGTCTTCAATATTACATGGCTGCGAGGTAATACAACTTCTCATTTGCAAGAACTTCCAAAAGTGACCCCTTCCCTCTAAGTTAAACTCTTGCACTAGTTCAGCATATGACAGAAACGCCCAAATCTCCAATAGTATTTAATCCTTTCACTTGCCACTCTTTCCAGTAAACAGGTTTCTTCCCTATGCAGACCTTGGGATTATACCATAATGGGGAATATTTCTGCTGAGTATGTTTGAGGTTTAACAGTCTATGGACTTTGTTCCATACATCCTTTGAATGTAAAAGTATTGGATTAGTAATATTAGACCTTTGTGCTAATATTGCTGAAGGTTGAAAGGGTAAACATATATTTTCCTCCACCTCCATCCACCCTGGTTTATATGTTGTTGTTTGCCAATACCTTGCTATTTTTGTCATCTCAAATGCTAGATAATGCAATCTCAGGTCTGGCAAACCCAGCCCTCCTTTCTCCCCCATGTGCACATAATTTCCTTAATTTCAGTCTTGGTTTTTTCCCATTCCATACATTTTTTTTAATACATCATCTAATTGTCTAAAGATGGCAGATGGAATCAGAAGATACTTAAGGCAATCAGCTCTTTATTAGACTTGGTAAATGTAGCTTTGTAAAACCAGTTTTGTTTCCTGACCCTTGATTTATGCATCATTTTTGCTTTGGGCAGTGTCCAAACACACACAAGAACTTCACGTTCCTGCATGAGCTGCAGCAGCCAGTTATATCCTGGAAAACTCTTAAAAACAAGTTAAGAATTAAAAGCCGCAGAATGTTTTTGGGCATAGCTTTTTATGGGTGCAAAGAAATTTTCTTTTAAGTCAATTTTTAAATAGTTCATAGTTTCCATCTCAACTTCCTATTAATATAATATGGTGATCAAAGTTGCTTCATGTCTACAATTACAGCATTCCTCAGTTTCACTGATGGTTTTTAGAAATGAGGATGCTGTCTGCAGCCAACAAACCCACTAGAACACATTTTAGGTCACATTTTGCAGCCAAATATAAACGTTTACCTAGAGGGAGCCAAAGGGACTTATCCAGAGAAGAGAGCATGTCTGGAACAGAAGCATGAAAGCATCACAAAGCTGAAAGCATTCCATGTTAGTAATAAGACAATCCTGTGGTTTGGTTCATATTTTTGTGTTTTAAAGGACTTTTTTTTTTAAAATAAATTTAATTAGTATAGGTCTGGTTCTGTCAAAACATAAATCACAGCTTCATGAAAATAATAAGCTTTAACTGTATCTGAATCACAAAAAGTAAAAAATAAGTGGAAATGAAAAGTTTTAGTGAATGTTGAAAAATATGTGTACACAAAGAATAAGATTTAAAAAACAATCAATTTTCAGATTTTTAGGTAAAAACAAAATCCTGGAGTAAATTTATTTAATATAATTTCCACATTTAAAGTATTTATTGAAAGTATGTGTGTTTTGACAGTGATTGCAGAAACAGAGACATCTTTGTTTGACTGCAGCACCTGAACATTTGGGAACTTCTGAACACTTTACGATCCACGTGGTCTCTACTGAACCCTGAGGATGAACGCTGGAACTTCTTGTTCTGCAGCGCTTTGATTGTGAGTGAACTCTCTCTCTCTCTCTCTCTCTCTCTCTCTCTCTCTCTCTCTCTCTCTCTCTCTCTCTCTGTCTCTCTCTCTCTCTCTCTCTCTCTGCCTACCAGGAGATCCAGGAATTTGAACCAGTGACCTTCTGGTCACAAGGTCACCTCTGGTCACTTTTGACTACTGTCCTCCACAAATGTTTATACTCTGTCCTCCTCATTTTCTCTGTTAGTGTAATCTGCATGTATTTTCTAAGTTTGCCATTTTCTACAGTCAAACTATTGTATTATTTTCCTTTACAGGGAATAACACCCTAAACTCTGTGGACACACACTGGTTTGAGCTTACACACACACACACACACACACACACACACACACACACACACACACACACACACACACACACACACACACACACACGCACACACACACACACACGCACACACACACACACACACACACACACACACACACACACACACACACACACACTTCCTCTGTAGTGAGAGTGACATATTTATCTTCAGAGGAAAGGAGGAGTGAGAGTAGAGTGAGATACGTTGCCTAAAAACAGACTCGTCAGGTAGCCAGAGATAAATCTGTGAGTGTGTCCACGTTAACTTGCTGAGACAGCATGAATCAGGTGATGCACATCAGTATGAAACTCGTATCTCTGAATGGACAGTTTAACGAGACTAATCTGTAATCAGTGTAGCTCACTCTGCTGTTGTCATGGAAACGCAAGCTTTTTATCAATCTTGTCAGACATGATAATCTCAATATCTGGTGAGAAGGAGGGACATTTTCCTGCTTGAGTCATCTCTGTGTATGTGTGTGTGTGTGTGTGTGTGTGTGTGTGTGTGTGTGTGTGTGTGTGTGTGTGTGTGTGTGTGTGTGTGTGTGTGTGTTTGCAGAGCAACTTTCCCAGACCAGTGATAAGTGTCACATCAGTGGGGTCTTTGACACCTGGGCGGGTGTAAAGGGTGGGTTAGGAGGTGGTGTGTGAGAAATCTGGGCTTCACACCTCGCTGCCTATTGGAGATGATCCTGTAACTAACCTCCCAATACTTGATTTACAATCACATCAGAGGTCTGCGGAGCTCACTGAAGGCTGATCCATACAACGTCACTAGTTTTAGCTCAACAATGTAAATGAAGAGCTTTTTATAAATAATTTAAAGGTAGTTATTGGAAGATCTTCTTGTTACACAAATTAAGCAGAAACGTACACAAACAGTTAAATGTTATGCTTTTTTTATTATTGACAAATGAAAATAAAAAAAATTTTCTACACTAAATTAAATTATTTGCTTTTAGATTTTCTGCACAGCCAATTTCTATATGTCATGTTTCCTGCATGTTACTGAATGTGTGTTCAGGAGACACCGTTCTTGCCTTGGTTCTCCATGTTAATCCATAGTTACACCATCAAAGGAAGTCTGAGACTTTATTCAGGAGATCTCCTCACCTTTGTTTACATTTAACACAAGTTTAAACTGGCAAAAATATAAATATTTAGTTAAAATAGCCACATTTGCATTTAGAATTAAATACTGACATTTAAAATGTATTTAAAGTGCTGAGAATATGTTTTAGATCTGATTTCAATATTTAAATTCATTTTTGTATATTAACATTCAGACTTTATTCCGAATATTTAGTGTTATGTTCTATATTTAGATAGAGTGTGTATATTTCTTCTATAATTTTCCAAATAATTGTAGTGAAAAACCTAAATGTCACACTTCATTTTTAATTTTAAAAACACAACAAAATGTAGCTGTTATTTAATTTCATACAACCTAAAATTCAATGCCTTTCACGGCATTTGATTCAAATTATCCCTAAAGATTCAACCAGATCGAAAGCATGATTAGGATCTCTCTGCTGTATTTATCTAACATTCTCATGCACCATGGGTCGAGGGTAAAATTAACCATGAAGTGGATTAAACAGCACATCTCTGTCTTCCTCACTCTCTCCCTGCTGCTCCCCTCAACAGAGCTTTTATTGTTCTGATTATTTTTAACTACATTCTTACTAAAGACAGAGTGGATTTTGTTCTGGTGGGTCTAGAAATAGAAATAGTGTCTGAGCCTTGGTGTTAGGCCAAAGCTAAGCTACATACAAGGTTTTCATTTAGTATTGGTGATAACTGCTTAGAATATTCAGATTTGTGTTAAAACTCAATTAGGGAGTTTAGTTAAACTGCTAATGACCACGCAGGAGGTGATGAGGGATTTTTTGCTGTTAGTGCTCTCTCTCTCTCTCTCTCTCTCTCTCTCTCTCTCTCTCTCTCTCTCTCTCTCTCTCTCTCTCTCTCTCTCTCTCTCTCTCTCTCTCTCTCTCCAATAGACTCACTAACACATCCTTTTCCTTTTAGCAGATGCCTGCTAAAGAGTAAAAGGGACTCATTTGGACTATTTAGGGCTTTAAAAGCTTCCTTTAATGTGGCCCCTCCCTCCAAAAAAACTTTATTCATCATCTTCTCACTCCTTCATTAACTCCAAACTTCTTTCACACAGACCGTAACAGTCCTAACAGAGTAACGGTCATTATACAAAAGAAAGAAGAAAACAATCTTCTAATTTTTAAAACAGGAGAGGTTCTGACTTACTTGTCATTTTATTTTAAAAACTAAATGTAACCAATACAAAGTTTAAAACAGCATTTTGGTGTATGTTTTAAGTTTTGCCAACTTGGTCGTGTGTGTGTGTGTGTGAGTGTGTGTGTGTGTGTTTACCAGCCCCATGCTAAAGGGAAGTGACTGTGCTTATCAAAGAGCAGGATGAGCTGACATCCACCTGCTGAGAAGCTACCAGCTTTTTACTGACCTGTTACACCTCCTCCACCACCAGCATGTGTGTGTGTGTGTGTGTGTGTGTGTGTGTGTGTCTCAGAGCTATCTTATCAAACGTTCTCACAAATAAGAATGCAGTCATTAAATCCTGAAAAGCACGTTGCTCAATGCCTTGAGTCTTGAACTCTGTGACTTTTTTGACTCGTAAAGATGTCTTCTAGAATGCCAGAAGCTGTCTGTTTAGGAAGAAAGATGCATAACTTCACTGAAAACTTTACAGTCCGAGATTTATAGCCAGAACTGTGATTTACATGAAAGGAAGACGCCATTGTTCTGTGGCAGACTTTAAAGAGTATGCTGTTCCTTCTTTTCAGATAAGTTTCTAGCTCAACTCTTCTGCATGTTTGTCATGTCTTCAGCTGTGCTGTGTTCACGTAATTTGGATGAAAAGTAACAGAAAATATCCTCAAACAATACCTGTTTGCCCATTGACCTGTTAATATGACTATTGTCTTCAAAACACTCAGGAATCAGGAAAAAACAAGAGCATATCCAGTAGAAAAAGGTACAAAATTTAAAAATACTGCGTTTCTAACAGGATCTACAGATCTAAAGTGACTGAAGAGCAAAAGTGTCCAAACTTTTCTAAACAAGGGCCAAAATCATCCAGTTACATATACAGGCCACAAAATGGGACTTTGATGTATATATATACATATATATATATATATATATATATATATATATATATATATATATATATATATAAAAATACGCAAAACTTATTTTACAGTCTTTTTCAAAATGTTGTGCTGTTTACCAAAAGCCCAAAATAGATCTATTAGTAACATTGTGAACATTAAATGTTAAAAAGTGTTGTTCTACATCAACAGGCTGCTGGAAATATTAAATTCAACCATTTTATAAAATGCAAATGTGGGCCCCCAAGGTGCACTTTGGACAGGCCTGTTATAAATGCATACCATGGTGACTGAAACAAGACTAGCTAGACTGATGTAGAAGCTTTTAAAATGGAAGAACTCATTATGTTAATATAAACAACCACAAGTCATCAGATTATTCATGGAGTTCCACAGGGTTCTAATTTGGGGCCATTTCTTTTCATTTTGTATAAAATAATGATTTTCTTAAATTCCTAATCTATTCGCCAAAAAGTGTTATTTGTTGATGAAACTAAACTCTTCACAAAAGCCCAAATTAGCTTGAACAAATAATAAATAAGGAGCTAGTACATACTGGATTTAGGCGTGATAGACTCTCTCACTGCTTGCAAAACAACACATTTATAATGATTTTGACAAACAACTAAAACGAAACAACTGAAAGCAAAGCTCTTTTTCACTTTTAATTAATTCACTATCTTATAAAGCTTTTTATGTTGTTTCAAATGTTTGTTTCCTTAACCGATGCATTGTGACGATGATGAGTAATTAAACGTAACTATCTCACAGGAGGATACATAGCAACGTATTTGACTCTGGGGCTTCCCTGGTATTCTGACCCCTAACCTTGACCCCTTTTCACCCCCCTACCAACCTGACTGCCTGTTAACCTAGCCTTCATGCTTGTGACCCACCAGCACTTCAAGGAAGTCCCAACTTAAAGTCATCTGTGGAGGGTTAAAGCGTTACAAAGAGAGACAGAACCAAGTGAATGAGTGCAAGAGGAGAGGAAGAAAAGGAAGCAAGAGTGAAAGTGCCATGATTCATGTATTAACACATCAATGCCAGCGAGAGGTAGAACAGGCCTCAAACATTCGAAGAGCTGGGGGGGGGGGGGGGGGGGATGCAAACATGCAACCAGTGGTCTAATTAAAGGGAGAAACCACAATGAAATTCAGCTTTTGGCAGAACTGACTCACTTTGTGTAGCAAACACAGATGATTTAAGATACATTATGAATAATAGAAGCTTCAATAAATTGTATTAACTGGCCTGTAGGATTCTCACTCAGCACTTTAGAGGATAAGTTCAAACATACTGTGTGAAATATTTATATTGAATGAATTAAAATGCATCAGAGAGCCTCACTCCTTCGAGAAATAATGGATGGAAGCAACATCAAACAGCACCAGAACAAATGAGACACAGTTGGTGCATTATACATCACTTTTCCAAACTTAACCCCTGTGGAGAATTCTACACGTTTGTGGCACCATAAAAACAATTGGAAACTTGACAGAACCAAACCATTGCGTGAGGAATTAGCCTGTGTGAGAAATGTGCAGAGAAAATAAAACACACATTATCATGCTTGGTTGTGGTTCCTGACAACACTTTAGAAAGGTATCATCCACAATGCATTACACCATCAAACTGGTTGTCCTGCACCATCAGTGGGAAACCTGTGTTTGGTTATTGTTACTTATTACTTGTATATATGTCATAAATGTGAACTCAGTTGGTTTGACCTTTAACCTCTCCATGTGAAACTGCAAACTGCATCAATTCAAACCACAGCAACCTTGTATTCCCTGACTTCGCCTCCTGCTCCTATTTAACAACAAACTTCTTTAAAATTTGCAAAACATGCATCTGTTTTCTAATTGATTTTATGACATTTTTTTTGAGACCAGGGTCAAGCCAGTGTATTGGGTAAATGCTTGTAAATATAAAAGCTTTTATTTAGCTTATAGCCAAATGTCGAATGTAGTTTATAGGAACATTTTCCTACAAATAAAATATCCCCCTACAATGGTATACACAAAATCATTGTGGATGGCAACTGTGGGCGCAAAAACACCACATAAATGTGAAAAATGAAACTGACAGAGTTTGAGAAAAAGAAAATTTAACCATCAGAATGAACACCAAATAACAGCAGGTGAGAGCTGCCTTTGGGCCGGTGTTATCTGCAGGTCACTGAATGACACTTAAACAGGAATAATAGCTGAACTAGAGGAAAAAGTGTGGGATTTTTTACTGCACAAGGAATTTCATAGTCATTTACACAGAGTAAAACGCGAGGAACAAATGATATCATCCTTTGTTCAAAGTCCTACACCAGATAGTCTGACAGAACTAACTACAGAAAATAACATAAATCCCACAATGAGCATCTTTCAAGACAAAGAAGACAAAGACAAGAAGAAGAATTTGAGAGAGAAAGTGGTGAAAGCCAACAAAAGTGAAAACAAAATAAAAGAAGCCATTACAAGTAGAAGATGAAACAAACTGTTGGAAATGGTCTGGAACTGAAAAATTGCAGCTTGAATGTTGACAAAAACATCTGAGACACAACTATAGTCTGCATGCACCCAGAGCATAGAGAGATGTGTTGGTTAACCATAACTAGTTAAGAAAAGTGTGGTCAGTAACATTGTGTTCGAGAAATGTTTTCATCAAAGTCAACAGATTCAACTGTTGCACAATATCACACACACACACACACACACACACACACACACACACACACACACACACACACACACACACACACACACACACACACACACACACACACACACTACACAGAGATACATTGTCTTTATCATGTCTGCTTGCATGTTTTTTCTGCAGCTGTCCATCAAAATAGCTTTTCAACTGCTCATGACAGAGCCAAGAAACAAAAAGCAGAAGCTTCACAATCAGGCCAGTGGGACACAGAAGTCTTTATCCATTGAGACACTTTGGAGGCTGCAGGCACCAGCAGGCACCATTAATTCTGTTAACTAGAAAGATATAAACAAGGATTCCTCCAGCTATGAGAAGATAAATCACAATTTTACAGGTTTTAAACTCCAAAACAGAGCATGACAATGAATGAAAAGATGAATATAAACATAAAACAGTCAAAACAACATGAAATATAAAATGGAGAGATGTTAGTGGTCTTATCATACAGAATGGACTTCTCAAAACTTACAGTTCTGAAAATTAATTCTTACGAGGATCTAAGTCATATTATCTCATAGATTATATCTTGTTCACATAGAGATTCGATCTGTCCCAGAGTTAGTTAAGGAGTTCCACAGGGCTCAGTGTTTGGTCCAGTACATACCTGATGTGTATGTACTGAATGCAAAATAATTTTAAACAGCAAAAATTAAAACACTACAATCCTGTAACATAAGTGAGAGAACCTGCACAATTGGATGCTGATTAAGTATGTTTTGCCACGCTGTATATCCAATTATTTTTGGTTAATTCATGATGATAAACCTTCATCTGTTGGGGAATAAAAATTATATTTCTGCTTATACTGTGAATACCCAAATTGATAATCAACTTAAATAATGTTGATAATAATACGGAAGAAATACAGTGTCAACAGAATTGGACTTTTTGTAGACATTGGATTTTTGACATTGAATTTTCATTCTGTGAAATTATGTATTTGAATTTTTCAAGCTTAAAATACACCAGCGAAATTAAGCACATAATACATGATAAGAGAATTGTAACTTAATTCACTAAAAGCCACTCAACTTGACCGAGTTATGATTGCTTTGGCTTGTGTCACCAGGAGGTCATCTCATTTGCTGGTGAATTTTTGCTGTTGAATTTCTACTGTTGAATTTTTTTGAAGATGAAATTCTGAAGCTGAACTTTTACAGAATTTTGCGTTTAATAGGGTGGTTTTTCTTGGGAAAGAAAATTCAAATATATAATTTCACAGAATAAAAATTCTATGTAAAAAATTCCATGTCTAAAAAAGTCATTCTGGTGAGACTGTATTTCTACCATATTATAATAGCATAATTTTTATAGGAAAACAATTTCATTTTGTTATGTGGATTCTGCAAAATGCTAATTATTCCAACCGGGAAAAATAACTGTTTATCCTAGCAAATTTTAGCAAAAGCATGAAATACTAGATAGTAGAGAAAGCAGTAGATAGTACCATAGGGAGCCTAAAGGTTGGTTTATGCTTGACGCGTCCGCGAGGTCCGCACGGCTCCGTGCGGAAAAGTTGCATCATTTTGCGTCATTTTAACAACCACGCCCCTCTACCGCACCTCCGCACGGCCCAGAATTTCCGCGACGCGCACCTCGGAAAATTTCTAACCACGCGGACGGACGGACGCGGAAAAACATGGCGGACCGGCAAGAACTAGTATGGCAGAGGTTCGTAAATACAGACATTTGTATGATTCAGCTCTCAGAGATCACCGTGATCAACATGTTGTTAATAATTCTTGGAGAGAAATAGCTCGCACTGTCGGAAAAGACGAGAGTGCTGTTAAAAATGCTGAAATGCCATGTTGTAAACAGTATTTTCTACTTCTACTATGGTGTAGTGTTGGATGCATGCCGTAGAGCTCCATGCTGCCCCGTTCAGTTTGGGAGAATATAGGCTCACCGCAGAGACAAGCCGCATGAACCATAAACGCTGCGAGTTGTGAAGCGCGTTCCATCCGCGAGCCGCATCACCGTGCGGAAAGTAAATGCGTCAAGCATAAACCAAGCTTAAGCCTCCTCCCTTTCCTGTCGTCTCATGAGTCCCCGGAAGAACGAAAAAATGAATGCAAGTCAAGGGCGCTAAAAGAGTACCTCGTGTCCCTGGCCATGGCCAGGGACACGAGGTACGGAGGTATCCTCCCCATAAGGAGGGTGCCAACTGAGGCGATCACTTCCCGACCATAGTCGGACAGGCAAGTGGTCAGCATCTGTGTATGAGCATAAATTATCAACATTCAGGAAAGAACATAATTCGTTCACAGCGAAAGTTGTTTTATGCAAAATGTTTCTCTGAGTGTTAAGCACCACCATAGTCTGGTGCAGTCAGAGAGATCAGGATCAACCAGTAGTGGTGTGGGATCAATGATGTCATCAGCCCCCCCCCCCCCCCCCCGGTAGGTGGGGTCCCCACCGCGAGGTGCTGGGCTTCAGCTGGAGTCTCAGCGCCACCATCAACCCCCCCTTTGGCAGGTGGTGTTCCCACCACAGGGTGCGGAGTCTCAGGTGGAGTGTCACTGCAACTGTAATCTCCCCCTAGGGTAAGTGATTTTCCCACCACAGGGTGACGTGACCCTGCTGCAGAGATGGCACATAAACTGTGGATGTCACTGACCTTAGAGGTACTGGATTGACTGGTCACTATGGTGGCGCCGTTGTAGTTAACAACACCTAAAGAGGGAATGAGGTCCTCAAGAGGCGCCATGGGCGTTGGTTGAGTCAACCGAGTTCAGAGTGTCCAATCACCTAATGAAATTAAAGCGTCGGAGCAGGTCCTCCCCCAACAGGAAAGGAAAAGCCTCGAGGTCAGCCACAAAGACTGGATGGCTCACAGACATGTCACCCACTGAGATGTTAAGGAGCACCACATTCGACAAGGTCATTTGGCCTGAAGAGTAAGGACAGATGTCCGTGGCGCAGGGCATGAGCTCTAAGACATGGCCCTGTCCAGCCGCAGCCAAGCGGACATGCTCCCAAAGTGAACTGGACATGATGGTGAAGCCTGAACCAGAGTCCAAGATACCCTCACAGTCAAGCGCCCCCTCCAGGGTCACCGGATTGTGAGGTTTCTCATTGGGACCCTCATGGACGATATCGTAGAGAAACCTTAGTGGGAGTCTGACCGGTGAGCTTGGCTCACCGGGTTTGGTGTCAGGTGCTTTGGATGCTAGAGGACCAGCGCTGACGGAAGCGACCACACCAGACCTCACGGAGGTCACAGGTGTCATCAGATGCGCCGTTGTGGCATGCTTCGCCTCTGCAGGACCTGCTGCTACGACCAAGTCACGTGCAGGTTCAGGAGGTGGAGGAAGGTGTGTACCCTTCTCTGCCAAAGAGATGGACAGAACCGACTCACATGCCGATGGATCTTTCATCAGGGCACGACGTGCAGAGCTCAGTGCGGCACGAACTGTTCCAGGAGACACACCCCTAGAATCAGATCTCGGCCTTGAGGCAGGACTGGAGTCCCTGCGACCACGACACAGTGAATACCGGTCAGAGGGAGATCAGCGCTCGCCTGAGCAAGACGACTCTCTCCTAGAGGAGTATGATGAAGCCCTCTTTCCTCTAAAAGAAACACGATGTCTGTCACGACCAAGTCGTGGTGGCTTAGGGTCCCCCTCACCAGCCGGTGGGGGGCTCAGAGCTCTGGCAAAACTCTGAGACCCGTTAGTAGGAAAGACTTGCTGCTTGGAGTTGTTAGAGGGTTTCTGAACCTGTGATTTAGCACTAGGTCTGTGGTTATTACCTTTTTGAGTCCCTGATGTAGTCCCTTCGAGTCGCAGTGTGGAGGGATCTGCCCCCACTGCCAGGTCCGAAGGGGTGTCAGTACACTTACTTGCTTCTTTGAACCACCTGAAGCTATAACTTGCCATTTTCCTGAGTTTGTCCATGGAGTTGACTTCAAGGTCTAGTTCACCCATATAGGGGCCGTACTGAGGATGCAAATTATCAAGGAAAAGTTCTTTAAAACCTTTCTCATCTTCCAACCCCTTCTTACATTCTGAACCAAAAAGGCATCAAAGAGGCGTAGGAAGAAAGCTTGTGGGTCTTCAGTACGACCTTGTTTGACTGACAAAGCTAACTTTAAACCAGCTTCTTTAGCACTGTGTAGCGTCCAGCAATGGTCAGTTTAGGTACAGCCTGACCTTCCGCCACCTATTCAACATCTGGTCAGAGAGGAGACACAACATTGCATGTGTTCCCTTTAAACAAGTCTGCCTTCACACAAGCTGGGATTCAGACTCCACAAGTCTAAATCATAACATTAACTTACTTTCCTCAAGGTCTCAGCTGCAGAAGACAGAAGATCCAGCTCAAATCGGTGCTAATGTCAAGAATGATTTTAATAAATCAATATGAACTCCTTCTATGACTTATAATCTAGATAATCATTAAATAATCATTTGTTTATGACTACTCATGATAATTATAGTATTATGAAATGAAATGCTTCATTAATTGTGCTCATTGAGCGGATGTTGTTTATCTACTAGACTGCAATATGTTCCCCATGTTTTGACGACAAGGTCCACACACCTACACATCCACCATAACAAGTATGGCTAAGTTAAAGTCCCATACACATAGCTAAAACCTATTACCCAGATCAGGACTTCCATATTAAAGAAGGCGTGTTTCTGAGAGTTGCCTTGGTAACATCTTCCTTTCTGTCAGCCTCTGACTGGCTGTTAAAATCATAACATCAATTCTATAAAACTAAAACCTGCTGAGAGATTTGTCAGTACTGGAGAGTTCTGGAGAATAGCGCAGATTGGCCATCTGTTGCAAGACTCCATAAACACCCAAGATTTTTATATGTCGTGAAACCTTTTGTGCACCTGCAAAGCTGATGAAAACACTTCCTGCAGAACAAAGCTGAATTGTTCACTTCTTAAGAGTTATTTCTGAGGCGCAAGCTGATTCCATCCTGTGATGCCTGGTGACATCTCTTGAAACTGGAGAAAGCCGGTGCTTACGGTCAGTCTACAGGACCTGGGTGCCCTGAGGTCATCCGACCTCCGGATCCGGATGAGGGTTATCCAAAGGGTGAGAGTAGAACACAGAGAAATTGCGTCTGAATGTGCTTTGATAACAACCAACCTCATAGTTTATTGCAAACCAAATTCTTTTTCATCCGGAGACGCCGCTCTCTGAGATTCGGAAGTTCTGACCAACACCTCATTTACACATAGCCTACATCACCTTTAGACCCATCCATTCACGGTAAATGCTTAGTTCACTTGTCACGTTTTCTTGTAAGAAAAATCATTTTAATATAAAACTGACTCATGAATCAAAACGAAGTGTGTATAATTGCTTAAAGAGCAAGTCAAACCCTACCAGAGTCTAACTCCACTCTCACTTCATGTTTGAAAAATGCAACAAATTATGTTGCCTTGCAGACTGAGAGGGCGGAGCTGCTAACAAATACACACACACACACACACAGGCTCACGACAGCATTGTGACATCATAATGTACCAGTTTACATCATAGCATACCTCTTAGCCAATAGCGGTGGCAGATTTAAATTTAAATACAGTGCAGAGTTTTTACCTGACAACGGCACAACACTGCCAGTTTTAGGCAGAATATTTAAATTTTAACTAAGATGCACTGAAGTGCCAACTTATTGACTACACGTGTCTGCAGCACAATTAGACACTTGTTTATTTAGTTTATCAGCAAAAAAAGTTTATTTGGGGGTGACTTGCTCTTTAATAAAGCAAAGAATCTTAGAATCTTCTGATTAAGCCCTATATTTTTCTGATATTGACAATAAAGATCAAGCAAGGTAATATTGTATATTTATTCAGAATATCAAATAAATAATACACATTTGCCACCGCTACATTTAATGGATTAGCCGAGCCACTCTTTATTACAATTATCCACTTCATGTTGGTTTTTGAATTTTTAATTACTTCTTCACGATTTACATATAATTACACTACATCCAGGAGCGCTGCCTCCCAGGTCACCCACAGTCTGCCTTTTATATCAGCTTCATTTGGGCTATACTGCAGGTAATTAATCGCTTGTTGATTTACAGGTGTATTTCATTTCTGAGTTTGTCACGTCTATGAGTGATTCTGCTACATTGTTCTTGTGTGCTTTGTCACTGTTTCTATGCTAGTGTTACCAGAGTCAGGGAACTCTGCCTACCATAGCACTTAGCTACTCGCTAATTCTGTCTGATCAGCTGTTAATATTAGCATTAAAACGCCGCATGACAGTCGTTTCTCCGACGCACATACCAGACAGTAGTAATTCTGCTTATAGATCAGGATTACTCCCAGGGATGCCTGTGGCTTTTAAATTAATTACTAATTTAACTAGCCAGATATTAGCGCTACTACCCGTTAGCTTAGATAGCCAGAACAGCTACTCTTAAGCATGAGAACGGAAGGGCGTCTGCAAGGTGAATTCCGCAACTTATACGCTATTCTGACATATTAGAGCGAGAACCTGAGTGGTATTCCGGCAGTCGAAGTGGCTGATCCCCGTGTGTCTTACGCCAAGGTACACGCTTCACAGTCAGACGGTCTGAGCCTGTTAGCCTATTCAGCTAGGGGTGACAGCCAACATCGCCCGTGGACTTAGGATCCGACGGAGCTGTCAACCGTTCTTAGTATCGACGGCTTTTGCCATAATTTGCTACACTATACATAACAAGCTCCTCACATGTTTTTATAGTTTGAGCTTAAATTTTGACTTTATTGTGTGAATAGCGTTGTCAACCAGGCCCGTCCACCCATTTTAGGACTGGAGCCTTGGTGCGTGACGGATTGACATCACGCGGGACGTACAATACCCCTCCCGCACTGTTGCGTCTAGCTCTTACGACATCTTGTGGCACCTCTAGTACATTACACTTTTTCTGCATTTTCTGGTACATTACGCTGAGATTGTTGACAAAATGATGTCTGAGGAAGGGTTTGCTTCTCCCTCTGTGGGAGCGAGCATTATTGATGCTGTTTTAAATTGTATAGGTTCTAGTAACCTTGAGGCTTGCGGCTATGATGAAGACTTCAGGCAGCTGTCTGCAGCTGACCTTTTGGGGATGCTGAGGCAACATCCTGCTGACTTACCTGCTGAGGGTAAGAGAGTCTCAGAAAAGACCCGCTCAGAAAACCTGGGGCGGTTCTCTCTTCTCCTATCTCACCTCTGGGATATGGAAGTTGATAGTCACGTGGAAACGCAGAATGCGTTGCGCCTGCTTACTGAACAGAAACGGGACGAAGGAGCAAGAGGTAAACAAGCAGGAATCCAGGTGAGAATAAGACTTCTCTTAAAGCGTGGTTTATCTAGTAAACATCAGCGTGATCTTCTAGCTTCTTTTCCTTTGTTTGGCGACTTGAGCGCCACTTCCGCATTCCCACCAGGCCACGTTGCGTCGCGGTTTCTCCATCCAAGTTTTTTAATGTCGGTTTATCCTCATTCCCCAGTGGTTTCTCCTCCTGTTCCCTCCATAAGTGGTTTTTATAAACACCATGGATCTAACCCTGCTAATTAACGTCCACTAACTCCAGCTGTTTCTGTAGTTTCTGATTCCTCCACCTCACTCAGCATGGCTCTATTAAATACCCGCTCTGTTAACAATAAGTCCTTCCTGCTCAATGATTTAATTCTCTCTAAAAACCTGGATTTTCTGTTTCTGACTGAAGTTTCTGGTCACCTTGCTTCCTTTGAACTGCAGCTGATTAAAGTCGGGCGTAAGGACCCGTTCTACTGTGCTGTGGTCTATCATCCACCTGGTCCAAACAGTTCTTTCCTTCAGGAGTTTAGTGACTTTCTATCCTTCACTGTGAAGCTGTCCAGACTGGTGATTGTTGGTGATTTTAACATTCACGTGGATGGTCCCTCTGATCACTTTGCTATGAATTTCTCCAGCCTTGTGGACTCCTTCAGCTTTGCCCAGCATGTTTCTGGCCCCACACACACCAGGGGGCACACTCTAGACCTTGTTTTTACCCTGAGTCTAAATACTGACAGTGTTTGTCCTGAGGATGTTTATATTTCAGATCACCATTGCATTTTCTTTAACTTGTCAGTTTCTGCGTCCCCACCTCCTGCTCGCCGTATGGTTAGTTCTCGTTTTCTTAATGAGGGCACAGCTAGCAATTTTTCTGCTAATTTTGATCCACCCTGTTCTTCTGATAACGACCCAGATTCCTTAACTTCTCAGTTTAATGAGCACTGCTCTTCATTCTGGACAATATCTGTCCTGTCAGAACCAGATCAGTTCCTGCAGTGAACCCTACTCCCTGGTTTAATGACAGCTTTCGCAGCCTAAAGCGCCAATGCAGAATAATTGAGCCCTTGTGGAAGAAACCCCATCTCCACGTCCATCTGCTGCACCTGAAGGATCTTCTGATATCCTTTAACTTCACAGTCAGAGATGCGAGGGTTGCCTATTTTTCCAACCTGGTGTCCCAGAGCAAAGGGAACCCCAAGGTGCTGTTTAACACCATCAGCAGCATTCGCTCTCCTGCCTCTCCTACAGCCTCCATCCACTCCGTTTCAGACTGTGAGAACGTTATGTCTTCAGAATCAGAATCAGAATAAGCTTTATTGCCAGCGCTCCAGCGAACCAGAGCATAGGAACTTGACTCCGCAAACACAACCTGACCAATGTTAAACACACACACATGTAGACAAAAACAGGTACAGGCAGTCACGAGAGCAGCCAGAACGGCGCTCATTTCATTAGATGAAAAGGGTGTTACATGAGGATAATTGGGGTAAGGTAAAAAAAAAAAAGGCATAGCAGAGTTAGTCCCAGCAGGGAGTAGCTCTATTATATAAAAAAACTCCTCAACATAGAAGCACGAACATCACAGTTACAAAACATCAGACTCCGATGGGAGGCGAGGCGGGGCGGGATCCTGAATCCTCCAACGGGAGCTGCCAGTATGGGGCTCAGCCAGCTGCAGTCAACAGGTGGGAGGGAGAAATGAGGGACAGAGAGCACATTGAGTTTCCTGCAGGTTGATGATCTCGAAGCAGAAGTCACAATCTGAAGGCAGGGGGGGAAGGTCGGGACACAGCATCTGTCAGCATTCCTCCTTTCGTGGGGGTGTGTTGATGGCAGCCTTGGAGGCTGCCTTGGCGTCAGATGAGGATAAACAAGACTTTGTTTAGGGCAGACAGATTTCCTCTCTGCCTTGGAGTCTATTAAGTGGTCATTCATGTCCACCAGTGAAGCCAATTATACGTTCTAAACATCCCCACACGTCCGGTGACCCTCTCCGAGATGACATCCATCTTGCGCACTAACACAGGCAACGCCGCAAAGACATTGTCCAGTTTACGGTTCACCTCGAGTAACGTCCCAGTCTGTGAGGTCACCGCACGGGCGGCACATTCCGTGGGTGCGGGTCGCACTCCAGTCGCTCCCGTCTTCCCACATTTCCAGAAAACCAGATATCCTCCCACTCCAATCAGAAGAAATACAGTGATCATCAGGCCGAATATCCACAAATCTTCCACGTCCTCGATGGACAACTGAGAGAGGCACACGATTCGCCAGACCTCCCAAGAATCGAGTGCATATCCTGCTGCGAATGCCCCCTCGGGACAGGTGGGAGCCCCCTTCTCCGTTCTCATCGTAGAAAAAATCTTATCAATCCTGTTGAATGACCAGTTAATTAAGTCCATTTTCCAAAAAAGAAGTAGTGATTTCAGGAGAAATGCAGAGAAGTGCTCTGTAGACAGACAGGACAGAGAGTCTTGGGGAAGCAGATAAGGGAGCTGAAGAAAAAGTGTCTGTACTCTCTGAGAGCCGGATAAGAAGCACTTTGTGGACAAAGTCAATAAGGTCAGATCTAGCATCTCTCCTTCAGCCTTATCGCTGCCTCCCCCGACTCCAACCAGGCCCATCATCCTAGATAGCTTTGCTCCCGTTTCTTTGCACCAGTTAACCAAACTAGTTAACTCTATGAAGACCTCTGCATGCCCCCTTGACATCTTTGTTTAAAAGTGCATTTCAGTCCATCGGTCCGAGCGTGCTCTCTATAATTAATGCTTCTCTGGTTTTTGGTCAGGTCCCTGCTTACTTTAAGAACGCTGTAATCCACCTGCTTTTTAAAAAAACGAGTCTTGACCCCTCTCTCCATTGCAGCTTCAGACCCATCTCTAAACTTCCATTTATTTCCAAGATCTTGGAAAAGGTTGTGGCTAAACAACCGCAGCTGCTCTTGATGAACATAACATCTATGATTGCTTACAATCAGGTTTTCGTAGATCTCATTCTACTGAAACAGCTCTTCTTAGGGTCTCTAATGACCTTCTGACTCACAGTGATGCAGGGGACTGTTCTGTTTTGGTCCTGCTGGACCTGACTGCACCCTTTGACACTGTTGACCATCACCTGCTACTGGAGAGGCTGAGAGACTGGGTAGGCCTATCAGGAACTGCTCTGGAGTGGTTCTCCTCTTATCTTTCTGAGCACTCCTTTTCTGTGGCCGTCTCCAAGTTTAGGTCCTCCACCACCTCCCTTGCAAGGTCCCACAAGGTTCTGTGCTGGGGCCTCTGCTCTTCCTCTTCAGCACATCCTGAGCTCCTTCAAAGGAATCTCCTACCATCTTTATGCAGATGACATCCAACTGTACATCTCCTTTAAGCCCCATGAGATGTCTAAGCTGCAGCTGTTACACACCTTCTTAGACTATATCAAAACCTGGATGGCTGGGAGCTTTCTACAGCTGAATGAAGATAAGACTGAGATCCTCATCTGTGCGCCAGACAAGCTGGCTCTCAAAGTCAGAGACTCTCTTGGCCAGCTTGCTTCTCACACCAAACCTTCTGTCAGGAATCTTGGCTTGACCTTTGACCCAGCTCTCACCCTGGATTCTCATGTCAGTTCTCTTGTTCGCTCTTCCTTCTTCCATCTCAGGAACATTGCAAAGCTGAGTCCCATTCTGTCCCGCTCTGAACTTGAGACAGTTATCCACACCTTCATCTCCTCATGCTTAGACTACTGTAACTCTCTTCACGTGTCTGAGCAAAACCTCCCTGAACTGTTTGCAGGTGGTTCAGAATGCCTGGGCTCGGCTTCTGACCAAGTCCTCCAAACACACCCACATCACCCCGCTTCTCTTCCAGCTTCAATGGCTGCCAGTCAACTTCAGGGTTCATTTCAAGATCCTGGTTCTGGTCTATAGGGCCTTACATGGACAAGCACCATCTTACATTGGTGATCTTCTTAGTCCCTACACCCCCAGCAGGTCCCTGGGGTCCAGTGATCAAGGCCTACTGGTTGTGCAGCACCAGGCTAAAGACCAAAGGTGACAGATCATTTGCTGCTGTGGCCCCCAGACTCTGGAACTCTCTCCCCCTGAGCCTGAGATCAGTGGACTCAGTGGACTCCTTTAAAAACCAGCTGAAAACTCACTTGTTCAAAGTGGCTTTTGTATGACCTTCTTCACCACTCTCTCTTTATTCTGCTCTCCCCACCTATTCCACCTTCCTCAGGATCCACTGATTTCCCTTTTTCCTATTCACTCTCTCTCTTTCTTAACATTTTTAATCACACTTGTCTATTTTTTGCTCGTTTTAAATATATTTGTAACCATTTTCTAAATTATTTTTTATATTTTACATTTTTTGTTTTTGTGAAGGGCCTCGTGATTTTTATCTTGAGAGGCGCTATAGAAATGATATTTTCTTCTTCTTCTTCTTCTTAAGCTAGCGGGGCCTGGAGCTTCTGGTGAGGCGTTCTAGGTTTAAAGGTCACTCGGAAAATCAACCTCTTCGACCAAGCGGCGCACCGTGCTCAGGTTCTTGTATTTAATGTCTTAACAGCGTGTAATTTACGGTAGTAACTTCACTAACGCTCTTCCGGATAGGGCTTCAGACTAATAATCTGGAGCTAGCCAAGCAGGAACTAAAGCACGCTCTGGCGGGTAAACCAGCTTCAGGCGTTGCCTGGATAATTCGGTGGTAAATTCGGAATTAATGTCCGGTATTTTGCGTCGGCTATTTAATAATTCATGGTTGATCAGACCGGAATCAGAGAGTAGCTTAGTGCTAGCGTCGGAGAGCAGCGTTATCTGTCGCCAAGTTGCACAAGCTTCACCAACAGTGACAAAATCACACAACGAACGAGACAGAATCACTCAACGGACGTGACAGAACCACACAAATAAATGCATTTACCTTTCAATACCAACAAACAATTAATACCTTTGCAGCTTAGCTCAAATGTAACTTCTTATAGACAAACAAACCCGAGTGACAGAGAGAGACAGCGGCCCTGGTGGCGGGCACAGGAGTCTCCCCATTTGTGAAATAGGTAGGGACAGCGTCTTCTGGTAGCGGATAATGAGATCGCCCCATTTTCCAACCAGAAACAGAAACAATAGTTTTTGATGAATTAATGAATCAGAAGTAACACGAAGTGTGTACAATTTCAATAAATACGTGCTGAAACTTGCCAAATATATAGGAGTAACATATGTATGTATTTGGGTGCTTTTAAAGCTTGATATACTGCCCTACACTTTGACCAATATGATGTGAATTTCGATATAAATATGAAAATCCAGTCTGATTGGTCTTTGAATGTTTAAACAGAAGATTTATAATTCTTTGTTGATTCAGGGATAGTCAGACACTTCGTATTAATTCAAGAAGGGAGTCAAGTTTATAAAAAGTAAGACATTTACTTTCTAAACAATTAAAACATGACAACTAGGACACTTTATGTGATGAATGAATCTAAGTGGATGGAATGTGAGGTGTGATGATGTGTGAATATAATGTTATCAGAACCCTTGTATCTGAAGGGAACTGAGTTCTGAGTGGGAGTGAATTTGGTCTGCTATAACTATAAGTTGATGGTTTCTAAAACCACTTCAGATGCAATCTGTGAGCCTATGTACCCTTCGTCGGAGACTCCCGTTGTAGATCCGGACTGTCAGGTAGTCGGATGGACCCCAAAGATACCGAAGTCCGTAGGAGAAACGGCAGTATGACAAGACCGGTCTCGAGATGTCTCCAGGTCACTACAGTTGTTTGCGTCTTAGGAATAACTCTTAAGGAGTTGAAGTTGGTTCAGCTTTATTCTGAAGGAACTGTTTGCGGTCAGCTGTAGCATGCAACAGGTTTTTGACAGCTTGACAAAAGATGCTCTGGGTTAAAGAGGCTTTGCTCCGGATGGCCGGTCCGAAGCTTTCACAAGAACTCACAAGAACTGACTCACGGTGGAGTGAGCTCTCTTTTAATGATCATCATATTTTGATTTACTAACAAATCAGAATTTGACATATAAAAAGGGTTTTACCAACAAACCTCAGAAAACATGCCTTGCGTCAGATACAGAAGTTCTGATTGGTGGAACAGAAAGCAATGTGTCAGGATATTAGTTTAACCTTGTCATCGTCACATGTCTGAGTGTGTGAGCTGTCCGTAGATAGTGATTCACTTGTTAAATCTAACTTTACTGGTCATAACATAATAATATTCATTTCAACCACAGTAATTAAAGCACAGATTAATCAAAACATTGCTATTGTTCTTCAACCAATATTGTTCATTCAACCACATGATTATTTACTCCTTTTGTTCATTATATAATTCAATTATGAGAGTTCATCCGTTTTTTGCCGTGAAGCGAAGCAGTCTTAGATATGAGGGAGCTTTGCGAGGGACCTGGGCAAACACAGTATCTTTCTTGCAGATTAAAGCACCAGTTAAGACTTATGTCTCCAAATGACCCGATACTGAAGAGTTGACCTGTAGATGGAAAAACAGACCATTTCCGGAGGCTACAATGTCATGTACTTTGAGATTTATCAGCTTGTAAAGGTTCGTAGTAAGCATGACTACAAATTAGATATCGGCACGTCGCATATATGACGTCACCACAGAATCTCTTCTCCTCTAGCGTAGCTGCTACTTACCAAATGGCCAGATTTATAGTGTTTCTTTCCTCCTGAAGGAAGGATTTTAAGTTTGCTAAACTTACAGCCATTTTCCCTCAGATTTTCTCCGCGTCTGGTTCGATGACGTCACTTTCGTGATGCGCATTTTTAGTCCTGGACTTATTTTCACACAAAACCTAAAATAACGTTTCCCCCTGTTCAAATGAAGCGCGTTCTTGGTATCAAAATGCATATTTAAAATTCACAGACATCATATGTGAAATCCATGTCACATAACAAGCGGAATTAGAAAATATGGTTTTTAGCCCAATTGACTTGCATTCGTTTATTTGTTCTTCCGGTGACCCATGGTCCGTAAATAGATGGGCGTGAATTAGGCTCCCCATTGGCATAAACGGAAAGTATACTTAATGCAACCCGGCAGTTGAAATTGTAACCAGTGACTCCTGGTGGTTGGTTCCTGAATACATTTTTGGTCCAGCCCCCTCCGTTTAAAGGCGTCTTAAAACACACCTCAGATCATGTATTTTCAGATGTGAATAACTGTAAGTAGAGCTCTAAATTTGCTGCTGAAAGCTTTAAAATTCATATTTATTATAATTTGATGCTTAAAAACTTTTTGTATGCAGGTGAGTAGGTGGGACTTTCAGCTCAACACGTTGCGACTTCTTACATGGCAGCGCCCCAGTATCATGACTTCAGTTTTCAATAACAAATTAATTCAGAGATGTCCATTGCAAAACAAAAATGAACTCAGGTGAATTTGGGCTCAGACACAAAACAACATAAAGTGAGCTTTATTCTACAAAAAAATGGATCCGACACACACCACACTGTCAAGGAAACTGTACCAAATAACAAACTCCTTTATAACTTAACCCAGAAAATTGCAATGCCTGCTAATGTTTCCCTACTAAAACTCATTCTCCCTTGGTAATAATGTCCATGCATAAAAAACATTATGCACATCAAATTTTTAATGCCCTGTACTTTTCATGGTTGTGCTTTAAAACAGGAACAGACAGCTGGAAGAAGGCAGGCAGTTGGAGAAAACAGGTTGCTTTAATAAAACTTAACAAAAACAAGCACAGAGGGCTTCCAGGGAGGTAATTTACACCATTAATCCAAAACAGGCTGCAAATAAAGAGTAAACTGAGAAGGAGGAGCAGCAAAAAAGTGCAGAACTCAAACAAGACATGGGCAGCAACAGTTCGACGGCAAAGGACTTCCAAAAACTAAAATAAGGATTTATTTATGACCAGAAAAGATCTTTTACAATGCCAAACTAAATCCTGAATAAACCACCATACATAGTAAAGTACATTTTAGTCCCAATATCTTATTGAAAACTGTCTGAAAAAAGACTAAAATAAAAAATAAATAAGAGGATGTTGATGAATAGTCGTGATAAACTATATTCACTAAAGTCGTGAATAAGTCATGATTGAATCTGTGAACCCAGAAGATGTCAGAGAAAGTAAGAAATTATTATTAGTGCCTGGATCAAAGGGTGTAACATAGGTGTTTTTCTCAATAAATAAATAAATAAAACTCTCCGCCATCATAAATTATTCCCAACTATCAGTGTCTCCAGTTATCATTAAGAACTAAACTAAAGACACTGGCTCCATAGAGAGATGAGGTTGCTTTTGTAAATCTGCAATAAAACATTCTGCATTTTGTGGCAAAATTTAAGAGCTTTAAAAACTAAAATGCTGTAAAAAAAAAATAAACGATACACATTTTCAACCCAGATGCTCTGCATTTGCAAATGGTAATTGGTGTGACGGTTATTTTGGGATGAATTAAAGAGCATCCTCAAAAGATGGAGCTGATAATTGTGATATAATGGTTGAATTGCTGAAAAAAACAGATGAGAGAATAAAATGCAATGAGCAATGTTGAGTTGCTGTTTTTTCAAATGCGTCCACGCACTCAGAAACAACGGCTCACTAAGACAATAATTCTAATTTTACAGTCATGTCTCTAGAAATTATCATCAGTGATGCCCTGCAGGGAATAAGAAGCCTATCGCTGTTTTCAGCAGGTTCAGATTAAATCACATGTCCTGTTTTCACTTCTGGAATGCTTTCTTTTTCCCACCAGTACCAGGAATAAAAAACATCTAAGCTGATTTTATGAGATCAGAGGAACTAACCTGCTTTCCTTTTATTTTTATTTTTTTACTAAAGTCTGCATGGAGACTTTTGAGATAGAGAGAGAAGAGATGAAAAACACATTAGGGCATAAACACACACACACAGACACACACACAAACACACACTAATACAAAAGAAGAGAGGGGGTCCCAGGAGAGGTGTCTTGGAGGAGATGGGGGCTGACATATGGCCAGCAGACCACTGCACTGGGTGGGGCAGCGTGTGCGAGTGTGTGTGTGTGAGGGTGGGGCAGCTGAATGGTCCGATGAGGGTGCAGATGAATAGACGAGTGGTTAGAGACAGTTGAAACTTAATATTCATTTTCACTGTTGCCCTGCTGCCATTGGAGTGACGTGTGTCTGAGCGAGTGTGCCATTAAAAATTCTAGAACTTTGTTCAGACCAATAATTACAGGAAATAATTTGTCAATATGGCCAAAAATGACTTTTTTCCTTCATAAGAGTGTGAGGTATATTTTAAAAATACATAAAAAAGGAAAGTTTGAAAGGTTTTGCTTTTTCTTCTTTCTCCACATTTTCATTTTAGTCCATTATTTAATTATGTTAGGTGCATTTTTTTTAACTTTCTTCCTGTTTTCATGTGGTCAGACTGGTTGAGGAACACAGTATCCTCAGCTACAGTATAAACAAATCTGTGTGGATTCAGAGACCAAAAGAGAATCAAATAAAGTAGGAGCAGGTCGCCTCGGAAGGTCAGCCTCCTTTCATCAACATGTGGGAATTCCTCTACTCTGCCAAGCAATTCCTAAACATAAACACATAAACACACACACACACACACACACACACACACACACACACACACACACACACACACACACACACACACACACACACACACACACACACACACACACACACACACACACACACACACACACACACACACACACACACACAACAGCGAGAGAGAGAGGGCGAGAAAGAGGGATCCAGGGGTAGTTTGATAGGCTATTTGACTGAATGGCCCATCGTCATGGTAACAGCAGCACTCCATCAGTCCATTCAAAGAACAGATGGCCGATGTGCAACAGGAGGCATATGTTTCAATGAACACACACACACACACACACACACACACACACACACACACACACACACACACACACACCACTCAGAGGGAGGGTTTTGAGCAACCAGCAGCATATGTTCCACTAGTCAGAGAGCATTCATTCACGGATAGATGAGGGTGGTGGAAGAGCTGGGTGGGGGCCGTGGAGAGGTAGAGGTGGGTGAAGGAGTGAGGAAGAGGATGAAAAAAGATAAAGAGGGAGGTGTAAAGAGAGAGGAGGGAAGTAATTGGAGGGAGGCAAAAATGAGGTCGGATAAATTTTCTGCCAACAACTGATGGAAAACACACTCACGTTGATACAATTTTAAATCACATCTTTAATCTCTGTTGTTTTATTTTTAAAAACTACTCCAACCATTCTCATGTTTTAAAGTTAAAATAGTTCAAATGCTTTTAAAAAATGAAACCGTGGGAAGAAATGATCACCCACAATTAACCGATCCACACCCTGACATCTACAACCAAACTAGAACCAACAGATCTCAGAGTGTGGGAGAAAACAGGAGGAATAGAAGAGACTTTATTTATCCCATGCAAAGTAGGAAATTCACTTGTTACAGCAGCGCATACACTTAGAGATGAGGAAAAAGAAAAATATTTAAAGTACAGGTAAACGCACAAAGACAATAAGCTATTATTGTAACCTTCAGCCACTAAAAACAACAAATAAAAAGGAAACTTGTGTTTCTAGAACTATGCAGCATAAAGGACACAGACATACATCTGCTATTGCAAAATTATTGAACACATACTGAATATAGCATTGATGTTATTGTGTACCGGGATGATACCATTACAGCTTAAACTGAGGAGTTATACACTCTTACTGCAGAGGGGATGAATGACCTACGGTAGCGCTGTGTTTTGCATCTGAGGTGTCTCAGTCTGCCTCTAAAGGAGCTGTCCATGGCTTCCACAGTGGGATGCAGTGGGTGGTAGGGGTTTTCCAAGATGGAGCTCATCTTCCCCAGCATCCTCCTTTCATACATCTCCTCAACTGAATCTAGTTGGGAGCCCAGAACCGAGCTAGCTTTTTTAATTCGCTTGTTCAGTCTCTTCTGGTCTTGGTCAGAGTTGCCTACACCCCAGCAGACCACAGCAGAGTGGATAACAAAGTCAACAACAGGGTGATAAATGGATTTTAGCACCTGGGAATTACCTCAAAAGGAACTCAGCCTCCTCAGGAGGTGGAGGCAGCTTTGGCCCTTCTTGTTGTTGGACCAGTTCAGTTTGCTGTTGAGGTGAACACCCAGGTACTTAAAGGTATCCACCTTTAAGCACCTGCGGACAGCAGTAGCTCAGGAAGTAGAGCGATTTGTCCAGTAATCGGCTCCGACCAGAGAGTGTCCTTGGGCAAGACACATAACCCGCCTTGCCTGCTGGTGGTGGTCAGAGGGACGGGTGGTGCCTGTGCTCGGCAGGGTAGCTGTGGCTACATCGTAGCTCGTCACCACCCGTGTGTGTGTGTGAATGGGTGAATGACTGATTGTGTTGTGAAGCGCCTTGGGGGGTTGTAGAACCCTAAGAAGGCGCTATACAAATACAGACCATTTACCTCAACGTCTGCACCTAGAACCACAGCACTCAAAAGTGAATCATTCACACACATGCAAGCACGCGCGCGCGCACACACACACACACACACACACACACACACACACACGCATGCATGCATGCATGCATGCACACACAAATCATCAGCAACAAACCAGAAAACACAGCAAAGAAATCTAAAACACTTGTGTTATTGTTAAATGATCTGTTTTAGGATCTTGTGATTTGATTCTTAGAGTGGTAAGCACTTCCATATAAAACAAATAAAGATTCAGTTATGTTTTAGGACATAATATGCATTAAAATTATGGTTTAAAAGTAAAATAGTGTCATCTATTACAAGTTAAGAGCCCTTGAACAAAATGTCAAATAATTACCCTTCATGATCACAATCAATGCAATAATAAATTTGTTGTTTTTCCACTTTTCTCAAAATAACCTTCCCTGCCTGTGTGACTCGGCAAAGAAAGCTCAGGCTGATCATCGTCTCACACACACCAGCCTGGAAGTCATCCTTCTCTGTTTTGGCCTCAGCTAAAGAAAGCAGTTTGTATTTATAGACAGTTGTAAGCACACAAATGTTATATTCGTTCAGTGTGGTTCGGGTTATTTCTGGATGCCTGTGCCCCCTTGGTGTGTGTCTTTGTATGATCGACAACAACAAAATAACAGAGCTCTTTCTATCCCCAGAATGCGCCAGCACACACGCACGCACACACACACACACACACACACACACACACACACACACACACACACACACACACACACACACACACACACACACACACACACACACACACACACACACACACACACACACACACACACAAGCAGGGGGAAAAAAGAAAATCATGAAAGCATTAGAGCATCAACTGTTGAACTCAACACAACCACTTCCTGTTGAAATATTTGGACACAAAAGGACACAGCAGTTTCCAAAATCATCTTTCTTCCACCTGAATGATTTGTGTTTCACCTGCTAACACGTTAGTGAAGTGAGGTGTGAAACCAAACCCAACAACAAAATGGGTCAGTGGTTCTCAGGGATCCAGCTCTCTGAGGATCCCAACATTGTTAAAACTTCCTCTCCAGTTAGCTGGGTCACACCAGTAGTTATTGTCTTTGATGCGCCTGGCCCCGCTCGCTCGGATAAGACACAAATGATCGCCATCAAACAGGAAGTAGGCCTGTCTCAGGGAGGAGACCACAGAGGACCGTCTGATTGTGTGTTTGTCTCCGTGCTGCTGGAGGGACCACGCCCAGACGTCCACCACACAGACAGGAAGTTGATCTGTCAGGATGCCAACAGGGTTTCCTCTGACAGAGGGAAGACGACTCGCAGCCTTGTTTTCACCCCATCATCCATTCCTTCTTCCCCTTTTCCTGTTTAACCCTCCATCCCTCGCTTTTTCTCCTCACCACAGAAAACATCCCTCCTCTTGTTATTGTTACTATCTAAAAGAGGGTAACCGGGCTCGAGTTGTGTATGTGAGCACCCCACCCATTGTGCCTCCTCACACGTACACCCACACCCACTTCACTCACCACAGTTACTAACCCCAAAACACCCACATGCTTTGTTGTTTCTTCTGCTGCCACCAGCCTGAGAAGAGAAACAGGGAGTGGAAGATGTGGTCGGAGGCCATTAAAGGACATGTTTAATGTGTGAATCAGTCATTTACTTTGTGTGTGTGTGTGTGCGCGCGCGCGCGTGCATGTGAAAATCATATAAGCTCTTTGAACGTGCTTAAAAAATGCTTGAATCAAATGATGGTGAGGGTGTTTTAAGCCTGTTTTTAAAGCATGGACATTGATTTATAAATTGACTGATTGATTGATTGATTGTGCCATATTCAGTTTCAATTAGCTTCAACGACTTCCAAGCACTTAAATCCAAGTACTTTCTAAACCTTGAAAACACCACATTGAGATTCAAGCCTTTTTAAAGGACTTCAAGCACCTGTAGGTCTCTTGTAACAGTGTCATCCGACAACAGTTACAGCTGGTTTATTACAGAGCATCTGCAACAAAAACGACCAGGTGTTTGGTAGTTACCTGAAAGCCTGACGCTGAGCTTAGTTTCTGATCATATTTGAATGGCGTCACACTCTAGTATGACTCTAGTAGGACTCATCCTGCCAAAACAAATAAATAAATGAGTAAATACATTTGAAAAAAAAAAACATTTTTAAATGTAGGAATGATCCATTTTCACATGTATTTGTTTATTTGAACTTTTTAAAATATATTTCTAATTTTATTTAAACATTTATGTATTTATGGTTTTTTTTGCTCAACTTGGCTCCAGAGAAAAAACAACTCAGGTTAGAAATCTTGGTGTCGTAACTGACTCAGACCTGAGCTTCTCTGGTTACATTAGGCTATGACTAGATCAGCGTTTTATCATCTTCATCAAAAAGCAAGACTCAGAGGTCTCATGTCTAGACCAAACCTAAAGAAACTCATTCATGCGTTCATCTCCAGCAGGCTGCGGGACTATTGCAGTGATCTTTTGTCTGGTCTTCCCTAAAAAGCTGTGAAGCAACTGCAGCTTACTCAGAAAGCTGCTAGAGTCTTAACAAGAACCAAGAGAACCAAACACATCACTCCTGTTCTTAAATCTCTACACTAACTTCAGAATTGACTTCAAAGTGCTTCCACTAGTTTATAAATCACTCAATGGCATGGGGCCAAAATACATGTCAGATCTCCCTCAGGTATATACGCCCAGCAGGGCTCTGAGATCCTTAGGAAACAGTCAACTGGTAGAACCCAGGTAAGACCCAAACAGGACAAAGCTGCTTTTAGCTACTATGCTGCTCACAGATGCTTCCTCATAACCTCAAATGTGCCCCAACTCTGGTAACTTTTAAAGCAGTCGAACATTTTCATGTATTCATCAACCTTTGAATGGTTGTTTTTATACTGCACCTTCTGCACTGCTCACCCTTTTACTTAAAAAAAAAATCTTAAATCTGAAATTAATGAGTGTATTTTAAATGTGCCGTCATGTTGATCTTAATGTTCATGCTATTCTTGCTAATGCAAAGCACACTGAATTGCCTCTGTGTATGAAATGTGCTATATAAATAAAGCTGCCTTGCTTCATTCTCTGCATTGATCGGATGACCTTTCTAGAGTCTGGTCCTCTCACTTCACATAAGCATCGTATCCAACTACAAAATCATCTGCATCGTGCCGTAGGCCTCGAGCACCCTCCGCGTTTATGCGCTGAATCACGGCTGCACCACCATGTTTCCAGCGTGTTTGTGCATCTTTTGTGAACATTTAACATTTTCTCTTTCACGTCACTTAACAGTTGAGGAAAGCCTGAGAGCCCATTGTATCGCTGACCTTCTGTGGTTTAGCTCTGCTAATCCCACCCTCACTGTATCAACAATCTGACCTCCCTCCATTTGTTGAGTAAATCACTCTCACATTTCTTTTCTAATCTGCTTATGGCCACATGCACAAACACAGACACACAAACATGCTCACACGCATAGAGAGGAATGAAAGTGCTCAGGCTGGAGGACTTTTCTACATCCCGTGGTGGGTTCATGGTGAGTGACAGCCAGCCACCAACTCAAAAAGAGAAGGATAGGAAATGGGTCAGGTCTATCATGTTTTCAAATCTTTATAGCCAAAATTGTACCACTTTTTTGTTCTTTTATTATTATTTTGAAAATAAGAAATTATAATCCTTATTAGAAAATGATGGAAAAGAATAAATTCTAAACATCAATTTATATTTTAAAAGGTACAAATGTAAAAAAGGTCTAATCTGAATATCTTTTACAGTTAATTTTTCTACTTCAGCTGTTTTTTTTTCTTCCACCTTATGTCTCACTGTGGTGTAATTAGTCAAAAACATCTAATAAAAATAAATAACGAGAAGAGTAAGACAGTTAGGCAAAATCTAAAAGTTATTTAGAAACATGAACGAACAATTTGGAAGCTCTAAATAAAGTTTGTTTGGACTTGGCTAAAACTCCAAAGGTGATGATTTTTACAGACAACTTGGTTACTAACTGGAGTTGACAATGAAGACGCTCCTTTACGGAAACCAAACAGCACAAAGACAAAAGCGAACATTTGAGGAAGTGCAAGTCCAAAGTTAGTTTAAAAAAAGTTTTATTTTGAGATCTCAGAATAAATTTAAGATCAGTTTGTTCTTTACGATGAAACAATTTAAGAACTAAATAAAAAAAAATTCATCTCAAACATTCAATTTACCACGGCGTAAAAAAACAAACAAACTATACAATAATAATAAATTTCCTGTAGCATGAAACATCTGGGGTGGTCTCTTTGGTTTCAACACTAAACATACATGATAATCTAAGATAGTCCTCTCACTTGATATTTGACACCAGCATCACTCTTCATCTCTTTACTTATTTAAGCTTTAAAAACGTTTCCTTTTTAATGTAAAAAATTAGACAAAAATTTATCCTGAGATAAATCAGAAGCTTGGGGGCTCATTTTAGACAAATCCCAGAAGGATTTTCCTCTGAGTGACACTGTGAAGTCAGCAGGTTATGCCTCCTGTTAAACCCCATTTCTCATCCTACTGCATCCTTTAGATAAACAACCCCAACAGGCTCCTCAATAATCAGTTTGTTCTGAGATCCGACCCCTTTTGCCTGTCATCATGTCTTTCCCCATCCTCTTAAGTCCTTCCTTCTAATCCCCAGTTCCTCTCCTTGGGGTTGACTCGTATTCATGGAGCTGATGGATGCGGCCATCTGAGAGGGGACAAGAAATTATTAAAACTTTTAAAAAAGGTAAGAAAAAAATTGCCTTGTGCCACTCTGGTTGTACCTTGGAGCCAGCTGGTACCGTCCTCTACAGTGATTTGAACGACCTCTGGGTAGCTTCAGACATCGGCTCATATCTTCAGAGGAATGACATGAATAAAAATCTTGTCCTCGTCCTCTGTGTCCTCCTCTGCCCCACATTCTGTCTCTGCTTTTATAGACATTTTGGCCTCTTCTTTCCCTCCATCCCCATCCACGTTGATGTCCTCCTGCTGTTTCTCCTCTTTGTCTCCAATCTTCACCAGAAGAACCTGAGGGTGAGAAAGATGCCTGAAAATGAACATCTGGCACCTCAAACAGAAAGATCGGACTTTTTTTTTTTTTTTTTTTTACTGTTGGGGAAAGAATTTGGACATTAAATAAATAAATAAAAGATCTAAAGTTGTATTGAAAAACGTTAGGCTCTTTTTATTTATCACTTGTTTTTACTCTCTTAATGAGTATTACGGTAATCAGACTTGTCTCATTAGCTTAAAGCAAATAGGACACTGAGTGAAATAATAAAAACATTGTGATGTCACAAATCATCTGGCTTCTCGTTTACAAATCTGTCTGAATTTCATATTTCAGCCAGAATGTGCGTTATGTGAGATTGATAGCAGGTTTAAAATAGTGTAAAAAAGTCTTCACATGAAATTTAGGGGATTAGAGGTGTTTTAAGACGACAAACATAACCGGTCCCACTGTGATTAAAGGAGGAATAGGAGGTTTTTCTTGTCGTTCCCGCAAGTTGTTTGAAAAATACACAATCTAAAGGTCCAACCCACTTCCTCACTCTAAACCACGCCTCCGGTATACAAGAACATGCACTGCTTCTTCCTGAGGATTCAGTTTCACATTTTCAGCCTGTTGTTGGCACCTTATTTGCCTTTATTCCAAACGTAACACACCTTCATAACCGTATAACTATTTATAATGCTAGCTGATGTAATATGGTGTTTAATGCTGAAAAACCAACCAGTGTTCAGATTTCTTGCTGTATTCTTAAATTAAAAATCACAGCAACTCAGTGCCACCAACAATCTGGGAAACCCCCCGCAAAAGGAACCCAGCCCACACATCCTCAGACTTGCTCTCTCTTTGCTGGGTCCCCCCACACACAAAAACACCAGTTGCTCTGCCAGCCAAAAGAGGACTGACTGCGTTTACAGACAACAGGTCCGTCACATAAACGTTTCCCAACAAGGTCAGAACCAAACTAAAAGAACACATAAAGCAACTCCTTACATGAACTTTGTAAACGACAATCAAAATGTAACATTCTGTTTGTTACAATAGCTAGACCTACTCTGGCTTCACCTCCTGTTTAAATGCTCGAAGCCAAGAACACATGATCCATGCGCAAACAGGGGTGTGAGCAGAGGGTGTACGGATGGCCAGAGGGCAGTTTGATACATCCAGTCAATTAGAATGGGATGAGCACATTGATTAGATGAGGTTTATAAAATTATTCCTTTTTTTTTTTTGCAAAACATTTACTTGTTGAACAACATTTCATACCACACCTTTAACTATTCTGTCTGGGTAGAATTAATCACCGTTTCCCCAAATTGAAGTTGTTGAAGTTCAAGATAAGTTTTTCATAGCAATTCAACAGAACCCCACTTCAAAGTTCCATCAGAAGTTATTTAAAGTTTGCAAAAAGAGCTTCATTAAACCAGGGAGACAGACCTTTGTATACAGAAGCCTTCTTAAAGCCGACATGCTCCAGTCATTCTAATAAGCACCTGTTTTCTCTCTTAGATGCTCAGACAATGTCGGGCACCAGAAACACAGCAGGAGGAAAAAGGAACACACACTTATAAACACTGAGAAATGGCAGAAATAATGTTTTATGAAGCTCAGAAAAAAATAAAAAAGCCACACAATGAACATGATTGTTTTGTACTGATGATAATCAAACACGTTTGTCCTGAAATTGGTTATCAAAATGATTAACTGGCAGGAACGGACTCTCTGAGCTCGTTTAGTTTCTTTTTAAGTCTCTTCCAGCAGAGCAGAACAGCTTGTAACGCTAAAGGAAAGCAGCCAGATGGGTGAGATTTAAGCCAATTAGAAAGAACAGAAAATAAAACATCCAAATCTAACTTTAGATTGAACCAAATGAGACCTGCTAAACAAAATCAGGCCACCATACACAGTCTGAGCGTTTCATTACTAAAAAAGCACACGTGCTAATGCCAAGTTTCAGTAAATGAGATGTCAGTCGAACCACAAACAGCCAGGGTTTATTTTTTATTGTCTATTGCTTCTTTAAAAAAAAAAAAGAAAAATGTCAATAAAGAAACTGGAGACATTAGAGCAACATCCCTGCTCTCATCTCGTGAGTTGTTTTCTGCTCTAAACATGCACGAGTATTTTTTAACTTTCTAAGCAGAAATAAAATGAAGAGATGTGGGAGAGCAGCTATTCTGGATTCTCTGTTGGAGTGTAATTGCGAGGGCAGACAGGCAGAAGAGATATTCGCTGAGGAGACTAAACATCAGGCCTGATTCCAAACAAAAACCCAACTGGGCTCTCAGCGATACCACATAGCGCCACTGCTACTCACGCACATACGCACACACACACACACACCATTTACCCGCAGCTCTGTAGTAATGATTGGTGTCTGCGTCCAACAGAAATGAAACGCTGAGGTACAAGGACCTATATCATTCATCTATAAAGCCAGAAGCATCCTCCGGAGACCCACATAGGTTGACTTGGGCAGAAAGCAGACAGTTCGGTGAGAATGTGAGACTCTGTGCCAACATGGCACACAAACAAATAAATCCCCACAAAAGAATCAGAAGATTTGTAGCAGAGGAGAGATTGTGATGAAAACCATTCACCCAACCTTGAGAAGTGTGAGAAGACAACTAACTTGTATGTAGGGATGTGTAGCTCTTACAATGGCACATGAAACTGAAGAAAAAGCAGAGAATAAAGGAGATGAAAATAAAAGCCCAAAGAGGGGAAGGGGAGCAGAGAGAGAGAGGAGGGGAGTCTGCAATCAGTTAGCCTTGTTGTGTGTCTTAAAATAGAGCTCTCCCAGCCTATAAACAGAAACCTACTATTACTGCTGCACTGACAAAGCAGGTCTCCACCAATGTGTACACACAAGTGTGTGTGTGTGTGTGTGTGTGCGCGCACACACAACGGTATGCATTACAGCCACAGTACACATGGACTTCATTACAGCCTTCATTACAGCATGGCCCTCTGGGTAATGTGGTTCTGTGAGGAGGCCAATGAACTACAAATAACTGTCAGATTATTAAAAAAAAAGAGTCTTCCATGGAGTGTTTTTGTGTTTCCAGGAGTCAGGCGTCTCTTGTTTTAAATAAAAATGTTAGATGACAAGATACAAACAAGAAACCCAGGAAGAGAAAAATGGCTTTGACAACAAAGAGTCACATCATTGCAAAAGAACATGGCGGTTTTATGTTAGGCATCCTAACCGCAGCATCGCCAAGGCGTCCTAAGAGCAGCAGCTCATTTTTTAAATCCAGTATGACCCTCGAGACAGGTTAAAGGATCAAAATACTTTTTTCTTAAAGACAAACAGCAGCATAATAAACGTGAGAAAATAAAAGCATATTCTTACATTTTTGCATTATGAAAATCTTTAAAAAAAAAAAAAAGAACCAGACAGATACAGACAAGAATATCCGCTCACGGAGGCGTTATTTTCCCTTGATTTGAGCTGCTCTCACTAATGTTGTTTACAATATTGATGGTATTGTTTCTATAGAGGAGCACGGCTAAGTGATGTTTGTCAAGGGCACTGCTGGAATGCAAAGCATCAATGATCCAATGACACACAACAAAAAACTAATTAGATGGTTTCTATTAAAGCAACTGATTCAGGTACAACGCCTGAGTGCTTGTGTCTGTCCCTACCTCCAGGTGAAGGGCTCAGACTTCTCTCTGGTGCCCTGGGTCTTGACTGCAGGGCTCGGCTTCTCTTTCTGCAGGTTTCTACAAGTTTCTCCTTCAATAGAAGAAACTGGGAAAGGCAGGACGGCTGGGAGGAGAGGCAGGTGAATTCAGGTAAGAAAAGCAAATTCTACACAAATAAATATAAAAGAATCAGTCCATAAATCGACTGTTACAGCAGAGGTCACTTTTATCTCTTAAAATGCGGACACAACCAAAGCCACGTTTGGTTGCCCTGCTTCACTCACATCGTCGTCCAGCAGCTCGTGTTTTTCCACGCCTCTGTGTGCCAGCAGATACTTTGAGTGGAACAGCCTTCCGTCAAAGACATGCCAAGGCATCAAGGCAGCACTGGGCAGTGGGCAGCCGCTGGCATTGTTAGCACCCAACAGGTGGCTGATTCCTCGGACATACAGAGATCCCAGCTGCACGGCACGACTGGAAAGGAGAGGCAACTGAAAACCGAAAGCATTGTTTTAGTGTCACATTTCTGTAGAAGCACCTTTCCTCAAAGGGTTTTGTATTTATGCTTTATTTTTGTCCGGTTGTGAAGAAAATATGAGACCAGAGATATGTTTCACTCTACGTTCTAGCTAACACTTATATATAAATGACAATAAAGTCTTATCAAGCTGATATCACACAGCCAACGGCCCATTTAAAGTTTATTTTGTCATGTACACGCAATGAAACATTGGTTTACATGTAAAACATGCAAAATGGTGTGAAGAAATGTTTTTATATTTCAGAGGATAGTGATGATGTAACAAAGTTTTTTGGGCCCACACAAACAAACAACCAATCAAATGTCTTTATTTACAGGAAACATGTAAACCTAATTTTACATCATGTTAATATTAATCACTCACACACTTTCTCACACACTTCATTTTGTTCAAAAAACGTGATCTACAGGTTCCACATGGTGGGAAGCAGCAACCAGATGAGGTATATCAAAGTTGAAATGCATTAGTGAGCTCCTCTTGTAATAAATATTTACAAGCATTTGACACATTTTAAATAGTTTTAATTATGTTTGTGAAACTTGGCCTAAAACCCGCTGATCTGTAGTAAAAAAAATCCTAGCTAGCATCAAAGCTAATGCAAGAAACAATCTAGGCTTATCAAAGTCAGTTAGGCTAATTGTGTTCGAGTAATTACTTTGTTTGTTGACGATTCTAGACAAAAAATATATTATTGAAAAGCCTGATTATATACATATACAGCATGACATTACTTGTAAGGATTGTACACTGGTGGAATGAGCAACGACGTGTCTAACATGAGGGTAGCAGTCCCTAAAGATGTGTCAAAAACAGCTGTAAAATTATCCTGGTAACACTTCACAATAAGGGTCTATTTGTAACATTACTTAATGCATTACTAAGCAATAAAAAACAGAGGGTCCATTTATTAACATTCCCGGTACTGTTAATGACAGTTTCACGTCTGAGCCAGCATGGACCAGACTGACAGCTTTTAAAGTGTTCACGTCTAAGTAGCCTTGTATTTTTCCGAGCTCAACAGGTCGATTTTTCGACCCTCATACCAAGCAGGTCTGCTTCGGGTTGAACCGGTCCAACAAACTCAGGACTAACTGATTGGCCGTCTCAAATTCACACCTACAATACTAGCGAGAGCTTCCCGCACGCGTGATTCATTATCATTCTGGATACTGAAAGTAAACGTCGCCCCTGACTGAAGCTGCACTCTCTGTCTGTCTTTTTCACTGCAGTGAGGAGCACACACACACACACAGACACACACACGCTCACAGCTGCCTTTGTTTAAGGGAGACACCACAGACTTTTTGCTCGGAGATTTTCCGGTTCCCGAGAAGTGTGTGTGAACAAACCCTACCGGTGCAGGACTCGGACCAATGCCACCCAGCCCCGACCGTGCTGGCCTAAATGTGAAACTGCCATAGGTTTAGCTTTATGTTAAGGTCTATGTTAAGGTAATTTCTATGTTATGGTAATGCTAAGATAATGTTAAGGTAATGCTAAGGTCTATGTTAAGGTAATGTTAAGGATTATGTTAAGGTCAGGACAAAGGGCCAGGGGATGTCTGCTTAGTAATGTAATAATAATGGATAAGCAGTTGATAATACTTTATTAAATTGTTTATTAATGCACTAAGTAACATTAATAATGGGACCTTTACTGTAAAGTGTTACAGAATCATTGATACAAATAAACAAAATAATATATATATCATATTGTAACGTCCAGCAATGGTCAATTTAGGTACAGTCTGACCTTTCAACATCTATTCAACATCTGGTCAGAAAGGAGACACAACACTGCATGTGTTCCTTTTAAATGAGTCTGCCTTCATACCAGCTGGGACTCACAGACTCTGCAAGTCTGAAAGATAAACAATAACTTTCTTTCCCAAGGTCCCATCTGTCTGCCTCCACAGAAAGAAGAGCTCCAGCTCGAATCAATTGCTAAATTCAAGAATGATTTCCTAAATCAATATGAACTTCTTCCATGACTTATAATCTAGATAATCATTAAATAAACATTTGTTTATTACTACTTATAATAATTATAGTATAATGAAATGCTTCATTAATCTGTGCTCACTGAATGGATGTTATGTTATGTTTGTCTACTAGAAACTGCCATGTATTCAACATGTTTTGACGATGAGGTCCTCACACCTGCACTCACACAATAAGAAGTAAGGTTGAGTTAAACTCCAACGCATAGAGACTTTTAAACCAGTCAGAACATCCTGTATCAATAAGGTGTTTTTCTGAGTTAGAGCAAACCAAATTCTCTTCACCAGAACTCAGCTTACTTTGATAAGGAAGCTCTGACTGACATCGCATTCACACATAGGTTCCTTCATCACGTTTAGTTACATCCACTCACCATCCACTCACTAAATGCTTAGGTAATTAGTCCTGTTTTAATTGTTTGCTAAATAAATCCTTACTTTTATAAACCTGACTCTTGAAGTAACGCAAAGTACGGTTGATCACTGAAAAAGCAAAGAACCTAGATCTTCTGAATTAAATCCTAGAATCTTCTGAATAATTACAATAAAGACCTAGCAGGTTAATATTTTAGATTTATATAGAATATTACATCTTCCTGGTCATAACAAATAAAAATCATCGATTTGCCTACGTGACAATATCTATTTCATAAATATCATTATCGCGATTCTTTAAAACACACTTGTCATTATTTCGGGGGCGATATAGCTTACCACTACTACACACCAATAACACCTGAGCTGCACCAGAATATAAACCCAAATCCCATCTGTTTACTTCGTACCACCCATGGGAAATTCCTTAAAGCCTCCCACACAGTTGCAAAATGAATCAGCATTTCTCAATCCCAATTTGCAGAACAGACTCTGCCCAACCCCAACACATAAATCAACCAATTTAATCAACTCAAACCACCCACTTTGCAGTCCTGTCCATTGGCATATAAAATAAGTCTCTTGACGAGTCAATTTTTGTATATTTAAGAGTTGGAAAGATGTGGTGTAGTGGCATTTTGCACTATATTCAAGTTCTACTTATGCGGTTGTTTTAAAACTCTTTTTCTTTATTTACATCACCAGCAAAAAGCTTACAGCTCTCATTCACATTCTTTAATAAAATAGCTGTTGCCTCTAGTATGAAAGAATGTCTCCGGAGTTGATTTCTGTGGATAAAAAGCTCCGGCGCTCCTGTTTCTGGGGGTAGAAGTTTTTTGGGTGGGTGCAGGAATACTCATTAATATTAATGAGATGGAAAAAAATCCTTGCGTCTTATTGGCTAAAAGCAAAGAGACTCTTTTGCTGCCTCTATTTTCTCTTCTTTCTTGGGTAATACTGCAAAGCTGATGTTTTATCTCCACAATTAACACAAGCCTGAACATGTACCACCATGTTGTAGAATGGCTAATGCTAACAATTAGCTACTAGCTGAGACATGGGTGTTTCTCAATGTCAAGGCGCCTGGCCTTGCGAGGACAGGTTCCTTGGGGCAACAGTAGCTCAGGTGGTAGAGCGGATTGCCTCATGATCGGAGGGTCATGGGTTCGATTCCTGCTCCCGCCAGGGGTATCCTGCTGTTATGTCCCTGGGCAAGACACTTCACCCAACTTGCCTGTGTTAGTGGTGGTCAGAGGGGCAGGCGGCGACAAATGGTAGCCTCGCCTCTGTCAGACCTCCCCAGGGCGGCTGTGGCTACAAGTAGCTTACCATCACTAGCAGTGTGTGACTGTGAGAGTGTGTGAAAGCGTCTTTGGGCGTCTAGAAAAGCGCTATATAAGTTCAATGCATTATTATTATTATTATTATTATTATTATTATTAAGAGGACACTGTCCATCCTTGGTCAAAGAAAATGGTTAAATGGAACAGACTTGCATCACGTGACCGCGGCTTCCACAACGGTCACGTAGCGTCACGTGACACGGGAGACAACATTATATTTTATACGTATTAGTTTCAATATAAATATATAACCTTTTACTTTTTAAATTGTGTATATGTTTATTAAATTAAAAATATAAGTGAGTTACTACCCGCTAGCCATCGAAGCTGCAACTACTAAGCAACTGCCCAACAATAGATTACTTCTTTGGATCTAAAAGAACACTTTATCCTCCTATATTGATCATATTCAGCTACCGGACAATCTCTCCTGATGACCTGGCTGCTCGCTACAATGAACAGTTAGCTCACATTTTAAACTCCCTTGCTCCAGTTAAAACCCGTTCTGTTACTTTCTGTCAGTCTGCTCCCTGGTTTTCCCCTCAACTCCGGACGCTGAAAACCAAATCCAGGCAGCTTGAACGCCTCTACAGAAAAACTGGTCTCACCATTCACAAAGAACCATATAAAAATCATATGACTCAGTATAAGGACTTAATTATACTAACCAAACAACAGTATTACTCCTGTCTAATCAACTCCATTTGAGGCAACACTAAGTCATTGTACTCCATTATCAATAAAATTCACCGGCCATCCGATACTCTGCCCCCACACATGTGCTCTACTGCTACTTGTAATGCCCTTCTTCTGTTCTTCAACAAAAAATAATAAACATTCACCGTGCAATCAACCAAAGCATCCCCCCTACCTCCCCATATGATCCTCCCGAACCAACACAGTTATTTTCCATTTTCCAACTTCCCAGTGATTCTGAGATATCAAATATTATCCAAAAGTCAAAGCCTTCTACCTGCCTTCTCGACCCCCTTCCCACGGCCTTGGTTAAATCCTGCCTCCCCTCCCTGCTCCCTCTCGTCTCCGCTCTCATACACGCATCCCTTTCCTCCGGTATTGTTCCCTCTATCTTCAAAACTGCTGCAGTTACTCCAATACTTAAAAAAACCTGGTTTGGATCCTAACATTTTTACTAATCTCCACCCCATCTCCAACCTACCCTTTGTCTCCAAAGTTTTAGAAAAAATAGTCGCTACCCAGCTCCACACCCATCTGACATTAAACTCCTTCTATGAACCCTTCCAGTCCGGTTTCCGCCCACTTCACAGCACAGAAACAGCACTCCTCAAAATAACTAGCAATCTCCTCATTGCTGTTGATTCCGGTCTACTATCCATCCTGGTCCTTCTTGATCTGAGTGCGGCCTTTGACACAATATCTCATTCCATTGTCCTCCATAAGTTATCTTCCATCGGCATTGCTAGCATCCCACTTCAGTGGTTTCAGTCCTACCTATCAGGTTGCACTCAGTTCATTACTATCAAATCCTCTCGCTCACAGACCTCTTCTGTCTCTTCTGGTGTGCCCCAGGGCTCTGTCCTGGGGCCCCTCCTTTTCATTATATACATTATTCCCCTTGGCAATATCTTCCGCAGATTCAATATTCATTTTCACTGCTTTGCGGATGACACCCAGCTCTATTTGTCCAGTAAGCCAAATTTTGCACTTCCTCCCTCCTCACCTGCCTTCAAGAAATAAAATCCTGGTTCAGTTTGAACTTCCTGAAATTAAATACAGACAAAACAGAACTTCTTTTGGTTGGTACCAAGAACACCCTCTCACAATTTGACAGTTTCTCTCTCACAGTTGACAATTCTTCAGTTTCCCCCTCTCCCCAGGTCAAGAGTCTGGGTGTCATCCTAGACAGCACACTATCCTTCCAATCTCATATCAATAGCATCACACGGTCAGCTTATTCCCATCTTCGTAACATTAATCGTCTTCGCCCCTCCCTTGATGTCCACTCTACTTCTATTCTTGTCCATAGTCTGGTTACATCATGTATCGATTATTGCAACTCTCTTCTCTCAGGCCTCCCTCAGAAAACCCTCCGTAAGCTCCAGTTGGTTCAGAATGCAGCAGCACGAATCATTACTAAAACTCCCATCCCTCATCACATCACCCCCATCCTCAAACAACTCCATTGGCTACCAGTGCACACCAGGATTAACTACAAGATTAAAAATACCGTGGCGTATTCTGGGCAATTTCTGACCAAGGCTAGGCTACGAGACACCTCCCGTGTATCCTCGCTCAGCTAGCTAAACGGCTAACAACCAGAGAACACAAGCCTCGGTAGAACATGAACAGTGGAACACGTCTTGGCGGCTCCCGATGACGTATCTCCTAGGCAACCGGGGCGGGGCCAAGACATCAAAGCAAGGTTCCTTGGCATTGAGAAACACCCATGGTCACAAGCCAAGGTGGCTATGAATGCTAATATTTCTCTGTTACGTAAAAGTGAGTGGCTTTTTCTCACTCAATCGTTTTCCTGCTCAGATGTGCCTGAATCAGGAAGAACAAGTCAGCTGAAGTAGAAAGTAGCTTCAGACGGCAGGATTTGGAGCCTTATTTCCTGATATTTGGACATCTCGCCTCGCATTGGATACCAGCAACAAAACTCTACCAACTGTGCCAACTGACTCCAACATTGATGTTTTATCTCCACAAATAACACAAGCCAGAAGGAGTTCTGCTGTGTGGTGGAGTTGCTAATGCTAATGGTTAGCTTCTACTAGCGGAGTCGTTCTCTGCTGTTTCCTGGATGCTAAACCAACACCAGCCTTCCCCGTCGTGAGTAAAGATGGGCGAATGTTAAAGCCCCATTCCACAACTTTTACACCTTAAATGTTTTTTTAAATGTTTTGGCGGCATACTAGTTTATTTATGTGCTTGTGTAGCCGACAAACAGAGCTAAAACACGTTGTTTTACAAGTATTATTCTCAGGTGATGTTGCGTTCTCGTATAATTATATTTTAGAGACTTACTTGTCTGTGAAAAGTTCATCAACTCTGCATCAGCCAAGGTACGTCCTTAAATTTGAAGCATGTAAGCGGTAGTCTAACGCTATTGGCTAGTTCTGGTTGGCGCTGTTTATATTGCACGGAGCTCTGCGGGGAAGGGGGCGTGCTTAGCAAAAAAAAAGACTTATTGCTTATATTATATCACAGTACATGAGAAGATAATCACTTTTACAGATTTCTGAACAATCAAAAATCATTTCTGAAAGGGGAAAACTCAGGAAAGATTTTTCAAGTGTGATGTCACTCTGCCAGGCTTGCCAAATCCTTAAGATTCACCATCTATTTTCTATCAGAAGCTAATGCAGGGATAGGTGTAGGACACCATTTTCATGTTCAGCCTGCATGAAAAACTCAAGTGACTGACTATAATCAGAAAGAATTGTTTAAAAATGTGTTTTCAGTGCTCCACACCTTTAATTTTGGCATCAGTCTGAACGTTGAGGAGGAGATTGTGTTAAATATAAAGAGGAAAATAAAATTTTGTTCCACTAAACAAAGCAGTTTCAACTTATCTTTACAATTGTAAAACACACTAAGTTCACTACAGATACTATGAATGCAAAATAAACAGATATACTTTTCATTCTGAGAGAAGAAGGAGTTGTAACCGGAGGAGTCAAAAAAAAAAAAAAACAGCTGCAACATTGGTCAGGAACAGCAGGCAGATGTGCTCTGTGAATGTGTGTCCTCTCTCACCTGTCCTTTAGCAAACAGCACTGATAACAGTGATTACACATCTACACACATGCATGCACACACACACACACACACACACACACACACACACACACACACACACACACACACACACACACACACACACACACACACACACACACACACACACACACACCATCCTGCCTGCCTGCCACCTGCTTCCAGTCAAACACAGCTTCATCTTCTGGAAACAATGGATTGCTGAACTGAGACACAGAAGCCTAAAGGCGCACACAAACAACACACTGACACAAAGAGCGGAGGAAACAAGAGCTGGAGAGCTACATGAAGAGAAACACAAGCAGAGAAAGTGGTCAGATGTTAAAAGTTAGAGAACATGAGAACCCACAAAGGCCAGAGACAAAGACTGAGATGTGTCTGTGTGTGTCCGTCCAGTGGGGCGGAGTGTGTGTGGTGTAAATAGCTCCATGTGGTGAGGGCCAGCCAGGACAGACAGCCGACTGTCGCCAGCATACCCTCCCTGTCACACACACACACACACACACACACACACACACACACACACACACACACACACACACACACACACACACACACACACACACACACACAGAACACACACATCAAAATCAAAATCCCATGAGGAGGAATGCTGGAACTACCTACAAATAAAACTTTTCACTTTCTCTAAAAACACACAGTTTTATTTATTGTTACTTTGTAAAACAGAAACACATTTTTAGTCATTATTGTGATAACATTTTTTGGTGACACACACACTCACACTAAATAACCAACCATTTTAACTCTCTCACACATTCATGTGTGAGTTTGTGTATTTAATCTGTACATTAGTAACTCTATCAAAGCCCCTCCTGCAACTCTGAGTCTCCTCCAAATCAACGCCCAGATCTAATTATTGTGTAGGAAACAGACAAGCAGCAAAAATACAAATTACTTCACATAAGTATGGTAATTAAGCAGTAAAAATAAATGGGGCTACCAAAAATGGGAACAAACACAACGGCTGTTTTCCCAGAGAATTAGAAAAAAAAGAGCACAGCTGACTGCAGAAATCTGTAAAATTCCAGCTGAAACTAAATCACAGTTTCTACAACTAGTTTCTGATTTCTGATTATAAATTTAACCATAAAGCATCATCAAAAGGGAATATACTAAAAAATAAACCTGAAAACATAACATATTTGATGTCACACAGTAAAATCTGATTAGTTCAGCTTACTAGAAAAAAATAATCCAAATCGAATAATTATGTGGAGCTACTAATACTTACAAAGCAAAATAAACTTAAATACAAGTAACTTTAACTCAGACAAACTAGTACAAAGTACTTAGAAATGTTTTTACTTAACTAGTTTTTCTGAATTGTATATACTTCAGTAGTAAACTGTAAGCAGTTTTTTAACTAGGTTGTACAACTTAAAACTACATTTAAGTGTATTTTACTTTGTGGGCATTAGTAGGTCCAACACATAATTACCTAACGCCGTGTGCTTTAAGTGTATATAAGTTTTAATTCATAATGCAGCCGCTACATTTTGTTGTGCCTCTCAGACATTTTTATAAAGCTGTCCCATGAATTCTTAGAAAGTCAGGAGCACATTCAGGTTCTCCTCTGGTTCCCTTGACTTTCTATTAATGGAAGTTTTTTATTTTTTCTGAGCTGAGGACTTTGTTTACTGTAAACAGCCGCGTACATTGTCTCTTTGGGAAAACAGCAAAAGTTTGTGACAAAAACAAGAGGCCAACAAAAAAAAAAGAGTCAAAGAAATATTTGATATGTTTGAGAGCTTGTGGCTGAGACAAACCTTGATCTGCTGAAGCTCCGGGGAGGATTTCAGCCTCTGACAGACGGCCTGACTCAGGTACGCATCGACGTCCTCTTCGGACAATGTTTGTACCTGAAACACACACACACAAAACCGCACGCGCGGGACCGCGCACAGCTCGTCATTTCAATCGCATCCCCGCGTTGGGTCAGTTTGTTTGGTCTGCTCGCTGCGGTACGAGTCAACAGAAAAAGAAACAATGCTGACAGCAGAAACAAAGCGGCCCAGTTGTGAGCAAAACAAACAAACCCTGAAGTTATTTAAATAGAGTGAGAGGGGAATGTGAATGCCGTTGTGAATAATGATCAGACAACGGCCACCATTGTGTGTCAGACTGTCTGCACATCTCTGACTATCTACTCGCCTAATAGTTTGTTTGACAAGCTGCTCTCGTGTCTGTCTGTTTCTCTGTCATCCTTTTAAATCAGTCTGAAGAAAATCAGCGTCTGTCTGGACTCTGAATTGTCACTCACTCAGCTCTATTTATGCTGATTCAATTAGAGAATTACCTACAAATCTGAAAGTTCAACCATCATAAAGCAACTGAAACTCTGAACTTTTGGGGTCAGAAAGTTCAGGTTCGGACTGTTCAAAATTATTTTATTGTTTAGTCATGGAGTTTGTTTTGGGTTTTTAAACAACTAAAAATAGAAATACACTAATTAAGAGCCAGTTTAGGGATAATTATATTCCTTAAACCAAAAACAACTTATTTAAAATAAGTCTAAAGTATTTTTTGTTTGAGATCACATTTTTAAGTGTTTAATTCAAAATCTCAGAAAAAAAGCATGACAACTTGTTTTGGGCCTTTTTATGTTTATTTACTTGGCAGATGCTTTTATGCAAAGCAACGTACAATTTATAACCTATAGGGCATGTTGTGATCTGTGGGGGAAACCGGAGTACCCGGAGGAAACCCACGCATGCATGGGGAGAACAGCTGAGTTTTGAACCTGCAACCTTCTTGTTGCAAGGCAACAGTGCTAACAACTGCACCACCATGCAGCCCAACGAGTTTTTGTTTGAAAATATTTAAATCAGAGAGCAGTTTAGATATTTATCTACAGTGAGGCCAGTAGCGCGTTACTTAATGCGTTACTCTAAAATGACTACTTTTTCTAGTAATGACTAATCTAACGCGTTACTATTTCCATATCATTAATCAAATTAAAGTGATTTGTCCAAGAATCTATGCATAACTGGTTACTATTTACGCTTTGATTTGCTAAGTTCAGAATGCTGCTGCTAGAGTCTTAACAAGAACTAAGAGAAAGGAGCACATCACTCCTGTTCTTAGATCTCTACACTGGTTACCAGTAAGCCACAGAATAGATTTCAAAGTCCTCCTACTAGTTTATAAATCACTCAATGGTATGGGGCCGAAATTCATGTCAGATCTCATTCCTGTATATACACCCAATAGGGCGCTGAAATCCTCAGGTAACAATAAGCTGGTAGAACCTCCGGTCAGAACCAAACAGGGTGAAGATGCTTTTAGCTACTATGCTGCTCACATATGGAATCAGCTCCCCCAGGACCTCAGATCTGCACCAGCTGAGCTGGTCCAGCTCTAGTGTTGTTTAAATCAAAACTTAAAACCTTTGAATGGTAATCTGTGACGTAGTTGCTCAACCTTAATTCTGTCTTTTCCTTTTAGCTCTAAATTATAATTTTATCTGTGTATAATTCTAATTTGTGTTCTCCTGTTTAATGAAAGTGCCATTTAATGCTAATTGTAAAGCACAATGAATTGCCCCGTGTTTGAAATGTTCTATATAAATAAAGCTGCCTTGCCTTGATAAAGACAGCAAAACTAGCGACAGGAATAGCAAGATGCGTGTAACCAACAACTGCAAGTATACTATATTCAGAACAAGCAGAAATGAGCTACTAAATGATGAACAAATCCCATTCCTTGGAATGGAACCGCTACTCTCGATGCAAAATAACACCAACCAAAAACAGCACCACCAGAACACTGTTGGGGTTCTATTGCTAGAGTTGTGTTGGTTGTTTGTCTCTTGTGTCGACCCAAGCTGAGAAAGCAGCCCACCAAGACAGCGCCAGAAGGCCAGATAGGCCAGTCGACCCCTGGGCCCCGGTGCTGTTGGGCTTTTCAACATTGTGTCTCACAGTAATCTTGGGTTTCAGTGTGTTTCTTCATGCTGGATGCTAGCTTTTTGCACACTAATACTGCTATTGGCACAGCAAAACTGATTGCTACTTTTTATGTTGAGACAATGGGTTTAGTCATTGGCAGCTGCTGAAAATAATTAATAAAGCTACTTCAACTCTAACTTAGTTACTTTTACCATAAAATAATCAGTAAAGTAAGTTACTCTTGGAATGAGTAAGCATTAGTCAGTAATATTATTTCAAGGTAACTGCAGCAACACTGTTTATCTGAAAGGTAGATGTCATATCGTGTGATTTTCCAAAAACTAACCTAAAATGATGCATCATGTGCTATTTGTTGTTATTTTTGCAGCAAATAAGACACAAAATCAAGAATTTGTTTGATTTTGAATGATTTTTTTTAACAGCAGCTTTAATCACCAATTATAACAAATGTGCAGAAAAGCTAATAAATCAAACTGAAGTCTAATTTTTGTTTTCTTTGACAATGTGACGCATGCACGTTTATCCAGGTTCTGTTATCTTTTGATCTCGGCTTTGTTCAATCAGATGATGCTGGTTTAAAGTCCAAAATGCACAAATCTCTGCATCTCTCAAACGCAAAAGGCATTAGTTTAGAACAAACAAGCACAATAAGGATATTGAAGTACTGAGTTAAATTTAAAAAACATCTTTTTAAATAAGCAAAGCCGTGAGTTGATTATAAGGCTTTCTGCTGACGTAATAGCTGGCTCTCGGTGGCAAATAATGGTTACTGTCAGCCGATGGCAAAACAACGCAGAACAAAATGTCAACAGAACAGCGTTTGATTTCACATCACGTGTTGACAAAAGAGCAGAATAATTGTTGTGTAAGCGTTAGCGCCGTAAAGCCGACCTGAATGTACAACTGTCACCAAAAAAATTTGGTCTTTCATTTTCTGCTTACATGAACCGACAGGTGTATTCGTCTGCAGCAGGACATATTTATCAGAGCCTACGACAACCTCAGAAACCCACAACAGACATATTCATCACAGCAGAGACGTCAGCACCTCAAAGCAGCCATCATTCCCCTCGGGTTTACTAGAGAACTGGAGCTGTGATGATTATTTTAAGTGTAACTGTGTTTTCAAGCCAAATCTAATCACTATGCTTGCATTTTGTGACAAATATTGTAACGTGTGACTGAGAATGATAAGAAATAAGTCAAAAATTAAATGATCAGACATGTACTCATTCTAGGAGGAGTGCATGCTGTCAGAGGTGACAGATCATTTGCTGCTGTGGCCAACAGACTCTGGAACTCTCTTCCCCTGAGCCTGAGACTAGTGGACTCAGTGGTCTCCTTTAAAAAGCAGCTGAAAACTCACTTGTTCAAGCTGGCTTTGTGTGACCTTCATCACCACCCTCTCCTTTTCAGCTCTTTCTATCAACTCCACCTTTCCTGGGATCCACTGATTTCCCTCTCTTTCTTTCCTTACAATTTTATGCACTTTTTTAACTATATCTTTAAATCTTAAAAAAACAATCTTTTTTATATGTTACATATTTTGTTCTTGTGAAGCGCCTCGTGGTTTTTATCTTGAGAGGTGCTGTATAAAAGATGGTTTTCTTTCTTTCTTTTCTTTTAAACATTTTTTAAATTTCTGCTTTCTGTATTCTCCAATTCAAGCGTGACCCTACCTGTAGGACTACGTATGTGATGAGACAAAGCGCCCCCAAGAGAGAGTCCTCAATCTGTCCGAACAGTTCAGAAAACTCGACGCAGTCAAAGACTGACAGGAAGGCTGTGAGACGAAGAGCAGAAACCTCAGGACCAGAGCTAAACCACAACACGTCCAGACTGGGGTGACCGCCTACGAATGAAGACAGTAGAGAGGACAATAAAGTATATTTGCTACTTTAAAGATTCATTGTTTTATTTGCTGTCTTGTAACAATATTGGAGCTTTTCTCCCTTAATAAATGAAACAATCCTCTGAAAACAAGCTTTTGTGTTCGTTCAGGTTATTTTGAAATAAACAAACAGGTACGGTACATGAGATGTTGATGGGGACAGGATGAATCATTTCAGGCTCATTCAAAGGGTTTCCAGGGTAGACGAACCATTCCCTGATGGCTGGATTCTCCAGAGAGTTGGCTGGAATCAGAAAAAAAGTCTAGGTTTAACTTAAAGAGACTTGACACCGTTGCAAATAAGAAACAGAAAAACAATTCTCCAAGCAACAACAATACAACAAACTGTCACCCCTGAGGAGTCGGTTCGTATAAAATTAGCTTATGTGATATGAAAGCTCTTCTTCTACACTATTAAATGTTTCCAAAACAACAAGCTTTATGTTACCAGAATGCATGTAAATCTGTTGTGTTTGAGTGTAAGCATTAACACGTGTTCGTTTTCTTACCATCTGGCCCGTGCAACAGCAGCAAGCCATAGATGCGTTGTCTGCAGGGCCTGTAGACGAGGGCCTGAGGCAGCAATTCCTCATCCTCCTCATCCTCCAGAGAGTTGCTGCATTCAGTGACTCCAGCACACACAACACAGTAAACCATAAAACCCTCTGCTGCGACATGTTTCTCTCTACATGCCTGTGGAAAACCACACAGAGAAAATCTTTCACCATTCTGCGATTTGTTATGCTAAAAATGTGCAAGACAGTTTCCAGCTGAAATGCACATTATATTGCACGTACCTTTAATATTTCCGGACTTACAAGCTTCTCAAAGGTTGCAGGAGAAGCTGAAACATCAACAAACTCAAAGCTTTTTTGTCCAGGTAACAAATAGGAGGAGATCCCCTTTTTTAGGAGGTCTCTTAGAGGAACCGGGGCATTCAGAGACCATGGAACAAATTCAGTTTGTTCCCCATCAGGGCTACGTAGAGTGCTTACAAGCCGGGTTACAGCCAGCACCACCTGGCCATGAGGAGCACGGGAATATGCTGCTGGACTGGCTCTCCTATAAACATAAAGCCAAGATGTTTGATCACATTTAAATATGCATTGCAGAGAAATCATTTACAAATCCACAATAAAATCCCAAAAACCTGTAAGTTTCCACGGCACTGTTCCTGATCTGGCGTACATGCTCTTCTGACACCACATCGTTACCAAGGAGACAGGCCAGCAAAGGCAGCTGCGTAACAGCCAGTCCGATGGTTGTGCAGAGTTTCTGCCGGTCGTACATGACAGTGGTCAGGCTGTTGATCTGCAGCTTTGCCACGGACAAGTAGGGGGCACTTAAGAGATGAGATAAAACTGCTTGTTTACATCAGTTTGTCAACACTTATTACTGTCATCTTCCACCTTAATCAGCGTGAAGTACAAGCCGGTACTTAGCTCATAACTGTCATTTTGCAGTCGATAAAACCACTTTTAAAAACCAAGAGTTACAACGTCGCCACTTTTCCAAACCTGTCATATATGATGTAGTCTGAGTCCTGTCCCAGAATGCCCATGCTGTCGTGCTGACGAGCATAGCTGGCAATCTCATAATCCGCCTCCCGTACTGAGCAAAACACTTCCTGACCCAATGACCTACAAAAAAAAATAAAATACGCCAAATGGATTCAAACCTCTTTGCATTTTAAATAAACATTGAAGCACTTGAAGAAAGACTGTCCTTGTCACAGGTACAATAGATTTCGATTTACCTGAGGGCAAAGGGTGTGAATGTTGCCAAACCAGATGGCAGGCAGAAGAGCTCTTTCCCAGGCTGTTCTCCGTATTTCCTGATGTGGCTGAACACTTTTGAAACATCCTTGTTTACTCTAAGTCGTCTTTTCACCTGTGAAACAAAAATAATGTTGTTTATGGGTAAAAACAATGGAGATGAGAGTATCAAATATCCACTGTGAAAATCAAATAAAGTTTGAGCATTTTAAGTAACTTAATGTCTGTGCTCACCCACTCTTGTCTTTTCTGATGTTCTACTACCCCATCAAAGAAAAAGACCAGTCTGATACCTGCAGAGGTGAAGGTCTCCACCCAGCTTCTAAGAACATCTACATATTCCTTCCACTGGCCCCCACACACCCAGTCCTTACCGAAGTACCAGTGACGGAGGCAGCACATGCCGTCCACTACAAGAGTGGGACCTGTACAGTACAGAAGAATCCTTCATGTAACAACGTTCTTTCCTAAAACCACTACAGCCTGATGTGCTGAGGAAGAAAATGTAAGGTTTATTTTTTTTAATGTTTGAATTTTCCACAGAAATTTTCCAGTACCGTTTCAAATCAGCATTTTTGGCAGATTAAAAAACAGAGGACAGAGGAAATGGGACAGAATGAATGATGAGTTAAATTCCTATTAAATAAACCTTTAACCATCCATCCATTTTCAGCCGCTTATCCGGAGTCGAGTCGCGGAGGCAGCAGCCTAAGCCGGGACGCCCAGACTTCCCTCTCCCCAGCTACTTGAGCCAATTCTTCCGGGGGAATCCCAAGGTGTTCCCAGGCCAGCCGAGAGACATAGTCCCTCCAGCATGTCCCGAGTCTTGGGTCTCCTCCCAGTTGAATGTGCGTAGAAAACCTCACCAGGGAGGCGTCCAGGAGGCATCCTGACCAGATACCTGAGCCACCTCAACTGGCTCCTCTCGACGTGGAGGAGCAGTGGGTCTACTTCGAGCCCCTCCCGGACGACCGAGCTTCTCACCCTATCTCTAAGGGAGAAAACTCATTTCGGCCGCTTGTATCTGCAATCTCGTTCTTTCGGTCACTACCCAAAGCTCATGACCATAGGTGAGGGGAGGAACGTAGATTGACCGGTAAATCGAGAGCTTTGCCTTCCGGCTCAGCTCTCGCTTCACCACGACAGATCGGTACAGCGCCCGTATCACTGCAGACTCAGCACCAATCCGCCTATCGATCTCACGCTCCAGCTTTCCCTCACTCGTGAACAAGACCCTGAGATACTTAAACTCCTCCACCTGGGGCAGGACCTTGACCCTGACCTGGAGAAGGCATTCTACCCTTTTCCAACTTGAGATTACACTTTTTACAGTAAATAATTTTTCCATAATAGTTTTACAAGGCCAGAATATGCAAACAGCATATACACTTCCACTGTCACACTGACTACGCACTAAAATGAACTCAACTGGTTATGTTAGCTGTAGATGAGCAGCCTTGATGGTTTTTGGCAGCGTGCTGCTTGGCCATCTCTCTCAGGTTCACCATCACACAGGCCTCTGGACAGCAGCGCTCCATAAAGCTCTCAAGACCTTTTACACCCATTCCTGCTGAGCAGAAACATGGTAATGCCGGCAATCAAATAAATACTCAGCAGCCAAAGACAGTAATTAAAGCTTAATTTGTTAAGCCTTAATAAATTTAAATGCATGTTTCATTTATAATATTGTTTTTATAATGTAGTAATGTGCTGTGTTTTAATGCTAGTGCTTTTGGGTCTGTTTAGCAGTTACCACAGGGAATCAGCTGATAGTAAAATGTTATTCTGAGAAAATAAAAGATAACAAATTGAACTCATTTTCTATTCTCAGTGAGCTAATAGCTAAAACATGGTGCCACACCAAGTGTTACATTATGGTGTTTTCTGTCATAACCCTATAAACTATTATAGACATGTGACTGCTTTCTATCAGAACATTTAGAGTTTTCGTTATCTTTAAACATCTCAGTTGGGAGGAACATCCCACGTACAAGACAGCAGTTATATTACTCGATCTGTAACATTGTTTATATGTGTAATCCTGGATTAAATAATTTATGAAACATCTAAACAAATACACATACCAGTGGACGCGTTAGGATGTAGTAGTTATTGTTGACCCTAATATGTCACGTTTGTGTCATAATTCCTTTATGGGGTATAACAAACAAAGCTCGAAATCAAAGAGAAACCATGAATGCTAACTGTTAGCTTCACTGTTATCCGGTCAAGCAGCCGCTCTAAGCCGCATTTTCTGTCCATGAAAACAAACGAGTAAAAAACAAAATTGGGTCATTAGTTACCAATAACGTCACATTTCCCACGCGTATTATTTTAAACTTACTTTTACAGCTTGAAGAGCTTGTGCAGTATTTGTGCTGTTTACTTGACCAGAGTTGACTTCCTGTTACCTACGTGCTACGTCACCACGTTAGAAAAATAAAAGCACGTGCTCAGTTCGTTGCAAGGTTGCAAGCAGGTTTATTGCACGTTTTTCAGATGGGCTTTTTAAATCAGACGTCCATATTACATTTTTTCATCTAAATTCCCATTTTTATGTCCAATAGTAAAACTATCTTGTCTACAGTCAAAACTGTTGCTTAAAAATCTTCATAAGACAAACATAACGCTCCTTATTTTTTTATTCTGAGCTTTCAGGTTCACATATTCAAAACAACGTTCTTCCTATTGAGTATGAAATATGTAAATGTCTGTAATAAAAGTCATATTGGGAATGACACATACTTTATGTTTAGTTATGAAAATGTTAATTAGTAATTATTCTTTCAACAGAGAAAAATAAATAAAGGTGTGGAATCATGAAGCAGAAGAAGAAGTAGGGGTGAAGGGGGTATTGCCAAATCTGGTATGCCAAATGAAATTAACATTTAATTGGTCATTGAAGATTCAGAAACAACGTGATTGGCCAATATCACAACAGACCTTTTGACTTACTGATGAAAGAAATGAACACTTCATTTAGTGAGGGCTGCATTCCACTTCAGAAGCTGTGCATGCTGGAAGTTCTGTAAAATAAGCACCTGCCATGAAATACTGTAGATCTTATATTAGATTAACTTAATTGCTGATGTTAAACATGAATTTCTTCTGGTAGAAATCAATTTCAGGCTTTCTGGAGATGAAGGCTTAATGTAAGGAAAGTGGTGTCATTTATTAAAGATGCACCAAAACACTGGACTGTATTTTCTGGGATCAGCCAATATTCAGTATGATCATCTGAATCAATGCTCGGCCAACCTGAAACACAAAAATCTGATTAATTTGGTTTATTTCAGCCTAATTGCAATTTTTTTTAAAAAATGGACATTTTCCCACTTCCTGAACTAACCGTCACCTAATAATTATTAGGAATGTTCAGACTTTATTTTGACCTAAATTATGTTAAATACTTCAAAAAAGAAACTGGAAGTGTGATTTTAACCGTTGTGCTTCCTGTCCAGTGCACATCCACAGCTCTGCGCAACAAAAGCAAGTTTAAAACAAACATTTAATTATATGCAGAGAAATGTAACTTGAGGGGCCGTTCTAACAAATACACTTTCTAAGTGTCATGAATGAGAATGAAGGATTGTGGTGTTCAGTCAGTCCTCATAATACCTCTCCAGGAGAGGATAAGTAATGGTTTAATTGCTCTCCAAGATAATGGGGGCTCCTCTCTAGAGTCGCAAGCTAGGTCTACCTTCTCAACACAAAGCAGCCCCATTCTGTTCGTTCTATTGTCTGCACAAAGCAGTAATAAAGAAAGGAACATATGCTGGCAGTCAGTCCAGCTGTCAGCATCTGTTGTTTCTCAGCCAGATGTTCTGTTAAGAGGGCGGACAGTCCTCTCAAACAACGGGTTTTCCCTCTGAACAACATCTTAAAGGAAGGAGGAGCTGTGCTGTAAATCTTTTCCAGCATAATTCTCAGTCGCTGATAAAGGAAATAAGAACCAAACTCATGAACTTGGTTCTGAGATGACTAAAGTGAAATTTAATATTTTATTTGGAAACCCATTAATAAGAATGTTTTGCTGTCTTGTTGAAACAGCAGCTGCTCCGACCACCTTAAAACATCAGCGTTGAGTGGTTCAGTACCTAAGTCAGTTTTAAAGACTTCAACGATGTCTATTTTATTCAAAATGTTAAAGAGAATATTCCTAAATAATGAAAACGAGTTTGACCACGTCACTATTTTCTATGACAAAAGCTGTGCAGTGGAGAATATTTAATATGTGAAAATTGAATATATGTTCAAATTTGAGGAAAAAGTATTTTACATTGAAAGTTACTGAATTTTTACTTCTTTAGATTTAAAAAATGATATTTTTCATCAAGTTTGAGTTTGAATTCATGAGTTTTGAATCACAAAAGAAAAGCACACACCTGGATTTGCACAAATCCATTCATGCCCCCAGCTCCACACCCACCCCTCCTCAGAGGCTTAAATCTCAACAATCCAGCGTCTCATTCACGTTTCTTTTAGTTTGAGTCAGTTGCCTATTCATGCTGGATCTTTTCAACTTCCTCCACCAACTCTTCCTTATCCTCTTCAATCTTCTCCCCTCCGATTCCCCCTTCCTCCTCTCCTGACCAAAGCTTGACTCGGGAGCATCAGGGGCAGATGTTTCAGGAGCACACGACTGCCCTCAGCTCCACCCCACCCCCAACGCCTCCCATTTGTACTGGATCAGCAGTTAACCCCCGGAAAGAATTGACCATACAAGCACGCACACACTGGTACAAAGAACACCGCTGCCCAAATCTGTAAGGGCTCAACAGTTGTCCAACTGAATGAACAACACACACACACACACACACACACACACACACACACACACACACGCACACACACACATGCACACACCAAGCGCTGTCCAGATCCCCTCAGGTTTCCTGATAGTAGCCACCCGGGTCAGGCCTGGTGTCACCGTCCAGGACCGGGGGTTTTTGTGGGCAGCTGGTCTGGATAATCCAGCTGCTGGAGGCCAGTGCTCCTGAAACTAAAGGCCAAGAACTCCTGGAAGGCAATGAGGCAGGGATTTCCAGGATTTGCATGTTTACTTGCTTGTTTTAACACTGAATGTGGTCGATCACACGACTCAAGTCAGACCATCAGGGATTTGACAGCTGATACTTTTTTTGTAAATGGAATCTAAATAAAGCAGTGTAAAATAATTTACACCCTTAATGTGAAAGGAAAATAAAAAAAGTGGATTTGATGGGATATTAGACTATTTACACAATGCATGAAAGTTATTGTCGCTCTCCGAGGCTGAGCAGATGGTGTAAAGTCGCTACACTTATGAGTTGGGAGGGGTGCCTCGGTTCTTTGTAGCTCAAATGGGCGAGGTACGTCTCGAGTTTCTAACCTGATCACAGAGCTGTTGTTGCAGGGGAGACTTATTCATAACACCACACAACTCCTCCTTTATCATTATAATCAGCATTAGAGAGATCCCCCCTCAGCATGCACCTGTCTGCTTGTCTATGTACGGTGCTGTGCAAAAGTCTAGAGCCATCCTTCATCTTACCTCCAAAAATGACAATGTTCTTGAGACATTTTAATGGGGTTTTGATCAACTGAAGGTCAGTTAAAGGACTTTGGGTTTTGGCAGCCTCCTGTTCATTTATTCAGGACCAGTGACCAAAGTAATGACAAGTATTTTAAATTGGATTGTTAAGAAAAACAAATGTGTTTTCCCAAATCTTTAATCAAAGCTATAAATATTACCAAATATAGAGCACATTAACTTCCAACACACGTAAAGCTGATTAGCAGAATATACCATCTAGAAACAATAAATACATTAGAAAAAAGGCAAAAAACAATAATTATCAACATTGAAATGATTAACAATGTAATTATTAAAGAGTTATTAGCCAAAATATTTGGAATTCAGTAACAAGTAAATGAAAGAAACACGCATCTCTTCAGTCTGAGGTCTTAGAAGAGGATTTTCTGAATGTTCATTTGCTGAAGCTAGTTTTTCAAACATGAAACTTATTATTCTGTCCTCTTTTTGTGCATTTTTTGCTTTTTTAATTAAAAAATTTAAAATCAAGTGATGTTGAAAATGGACTCACTCATCTTGGATCATGACAGGGAAGTAAGTAAGCAAACATGTAAGGAAGGAAGGAAGGAAATAAGCAAGTAAGGTTAATGTATTACTTATCACAGAAAAGAAAATCACAAAGTGCTTCACAAAGATCAACAAATAAATCTTGAAGTCGTAAAATCATCCTGAAACCAAATTAACAAAATTTTATAAAAATAAATGAAAGATAATTAAAATCACAACATGCTCTTATACAGAAGAATAAAACACAAACCATTTATGTGACAGCAGAATTAAATAAAATGACAAAGATTTATCACCCAGGAAAGAGCAGAGCACATTTCAGCTAATAGAAGCTAACTGTTAGCATGAGCAACTCCACAACACAACAGAACTCCTCCAGGCTTGTGTTATTTATAAAATAACATATAATAAGTATAATATACATATATAAAACATTAACTTTACAAAGCAGAGTCCGTGGTAGAGTCATGTTCCTGTTAGCCAATCAGAGACAAGATGCATATAAATACATAATAAGACTCCGAACTGCCGTCTTTGCTCACCTCTCTTCTGGCTGACTTTCACTTCCTGAAACAGGAGCGCCAGAGCTTTTTCCCCACAGAGATCGGCTTGCAGGGCATTCATTTATTCTTAAGACCACAGCAGGTGTGTTGAAGAAATAAGTGAACTTGGTCTTTAAACTTAGGCAACAAATTAGGCCTGAATCTTGTTGATCCAGGAAAGGCCATCAAGATATGTTTAGTAACAATGTGTCAGTGTGTGTGTGATGATGATGATGTGGAGGTTCCCACGATGGCCATCCATCCTTTTCTTGGCACACACACACACACACACACACACACACACTGGCCATATGGCCATTTCATACCCCTGCATGCCACCACTGTGACTTGGCTCTAAAAGCATTTGGCATCTTCAACTGAGGGACAGACATGGAGGAAGAGGATGGCCTACAGATGGAGGAACATCAATGCGAAGAACAAGCAGGAGACGTTATGTACAGTCTATGGTTAGACCAGATACAGAACTACTGAGCCAGTATGGAGCCAGTGATGAGAGAAGCCATTTGGTGGTTGGTTGGTGTTGTGGTGTTTGGTGAGCAGATGGCCAGGGCTCGAGGAGGGGCGTGTCTTGTCCTCGCGACCCTTCACAAATCACAAGTTCTCCCCTGAGGGGCTCGCGACTCGCCGTTCAATAGGAATCAATAGGAATTACTTCACGAGAGAAAGAGATGAATGGGCGGCGGGGAGCAAGATCTCTCCTTTGTTCTTCCGCTGCACGTCGTGGTCGTGCGCGCACACACAGACAAACACGAGCGTGCATGCACACACACACACACACACACACACACACACACACACAAACAGGAAAGCACTTCAATTGAACAATCAAGCTTCAGTTAAACAGTTTTTAGTCCCCATGCGCATCCACGTAGCGCGCACAAACTACGTGGGATCAAAGGGGAGGAGTTTAAGCATCTCCTCACATAAATTATGTTTTGGGGGAAATTGTCGTCTTGATGTTGAATGAAAGGGGTGGGGTCACTTTCCATCTCACATGCCTTTCAGTCACGCTTTGCTGGCATAATTGGGAAATGTGCGCCACGTCATGGTGATGAGTGACTGGTGGTAGATTGGCTTGGAGAAAAATAGCTGCAGGGACCTCTGGAAGTCGGGATGAGTCCCAATGAAAGGCTTCAAGAGAGGGATTTTCCGCCATGCCACTCTGGTAGTGCTGCTGATTATTGACAAGGGGTCTGAAATCAGCTGTTGTAATGAAATGAGGACAGCGTCCTGTCTCTGTGGCAGACAGGCAGGGATAATAGTGTTAAAGCTTAAGGTTAAAGGCCTTTCAAGCGGTCACGTGGGGTGTAAACAGCACTTCACGGACACCCAACCGCATTACGGCGCACTGGCTCAGGGGGATGGCCCAGCAGGGTCAGAACCACATCAGCACGGTAGTGTGTTGACACGTCAAGCTGAAAGTTGTCCATATGTTAGTTGTGGTTCGTGAATGAGGGCCTTGTTTGTGAACAGCAGCAGCCTCAAAGCAAGTGATGCTATGCAGCAGCTTCAACTGGAGATGTTAATTAAGACCCCCCTCATCCCCCTCCTCGCTGTGTGTGTGTGTGTGTGTGTGTGTGTGTGTGTGTGTGTGTGTGTGTGTTGGTATGCATAAACATTAGAAGTGGCAGTTCTCTGATGCGGTGCACTTGTTCCTCAGTGGGATCTGCTGTGCCAACACGTTAATAAATAAATAATTCAGAGAGGAGGCCCTCTCCGCGGATCGCTGCTGCGTTGCTTAAGGCTTCGGTTGATTGACAGGCGCTGCACCAAAACACCAATTAACGCTCCCGACCAATCAGAGACTGTTAGCATCCTTTCATTTCCTTTTTTTTGGGGGGGGGGGGGGGGGGGGGGGGGGGGGGCGCTCACACTTTTCACACACTTTTCATGCGTAAAGGGAAACCAGTGGTTCTCGTGTTGAGGTGTGCTTTGTTATTTTTGCCCTAATAACTCAGGATGCAGCAACAGATGCGCGCTGATTTTCGAACATTTGAAGCTGCTTAAACTCACAAGTGCGCATTTTGAACTGACTGATTAGCATCCAGGACATTTATCTCGTGTCATAGCTGATCAAAGTGATTTTTCACAATCAAAAACATAAGATTACTGTTTGTGCAAGCCCCCCCCCCCCCGGGTGTGTGTGTGTGTGTGTGTGTGTGTGTGTGTGTGTGTGTGTGTGTGTGTGTGTGTGTGTGTGTGTGTGTGTGTGTGTGTGTGTGTGTGTGTGTGTGTGTGTCTGGTGTTGTATTATTGTGGGAGAGCAGGTGCTGCCGACCCAATTAACATACAGCTGAAAGCACAAAGAGAAAAAAAAGTTTACTCCCTCAACGAGTCCCCTCCTCCTCATCCTCTTCATCGTCCTCCCCCTCCCTCTCCTCACAAAGTCTCTTAATGACAGCCACGCGAGTGACACACCACCAAGTCTTTTTTATTACTACCAAAGAGTAAGTTATAAGGAAATAACAGAGGCATGCAATGAGATGTGCTGAGGTTTGTTGGTGCATGGATGCGTATTTACGCACGCAGAGCATGGTTTTCCCTGCTTGAGCCCATAAAATTTATCATTTTAAATTACATGTAAACATATTGGGTCATGGGGTGATTTTGGAAGCCATAAATTAAGTAGTAAAGAAGCGCATCTCTCATCAGTTATAACTGGATCAGAAGGAAACGGCATCCATCAGGCAGCTCTGTCATTTTTACTTTTATCAGATCAGGAGAAAGATGAAAAACACAGAAACTATCGACTCATTGATTGCGCACATGATGAGGTCTAAAACGAGCAGATCGACTTGTTTGGGGGGTGGGAACATGCAAGAAAAAAACGGCAGCGGTAACTCCATAGGAATGCAACTGAGCAGATGGTCGTTAGCGGAGTTGGGACGGCTGGCCAAGCCAGGAGCGGGTCAGCCAAGACTTTACCATAATAACCTAATATATGAGGAGCCACCGTCAGACTGGCTGCTGTGCATAAATCTCCCGACAGAGTTGAGGATTCTGTTCGGAGGTTAAAGAATTTGTCGGAATGTAAATGGGCCCCGTGCATTATGGAGGAGGGAGGCATCAGGGGAAGCAAGGGGTTGTTGCACATTTAACAGCTCACTGGCCATTTGGTTCCCCCCCCCCCCCCCCCCCCTTGAGAGAAAAAAGAGGGAGAGAGAGAGAGGAGGGGGCGGGTTTATAAAAAGTTTTTGCCCCCCCCACCCCACCACCCACCCCCCCACCCCCTCCTCCTCCCCCTCTGTGATGGCCCCGGGGCGGACTTGTGATGGAGGTGGAGGGAGGGGAAGAAGGGGAGCAGAGGGGCTCATTTGCATCTTATTACCCTTCGCCTGCTGGCCTCGTATAAAACTCTGCGCAGTGCAGAAAACCCATCAGACTAAACGCACTGACGCACCAAGAGGCGCAAAGACGAACGGAGACTTGTTTTCTGTGTTCAGGATATGTTTTGAGCTCATTACAGCCAATCATCTGGAAAAAAAAAACAACAACATCATCAAGAACTCTGGTTGGAATTATTGTTTCCATCAAGGATTTCATTCACGCTTCTTGAAGGAGGATCACCGTTCTGCTGGATTTTACTCTTCTTGGCTATCTGAACGTTTGATTCATTCTCCCAGTGACTCTTCCTGTGGAAAAGAGGGACAGGTGACAGAAACCACAGGAAAGGTTTCACCTCATCATCACCTTTGCGCGTAAAAACCCTCGACTCTGACAAAGGAGAGCTTTTAAAAACTTTCTCCATGATTATTTGAGGACCGTGGAGCTTTCGCCGCTTGTTGAGGGGCTGTCAACACAATGGGACGCCTGTGTCTGCTCCTAGTTGTCAGTTTGTCCCTTCTCACCTGTCAGGTAGGTCCAATCCATTTCAGCTCTGTCATTAATGTGGTTTTATGCATCTTTTCATTTGGGAATCTTATAAAAACCTGTAAAAAGAATCGTTATGTTCACATTTCCAAGGACACAGTATTCTCCAACACACCGAATTAATTCTGTGCCACAGGTTTTGAGCTCCGGAGTGTTTGAGCTGAAGCTGCAGGAGTTTCTCAACAAGAAGGGGATAGCGGGGAACGCCAACTGCTGCCCGGCTGGCTCTGCGCATCCGCAGGGCCACCAGCAGTGCGAGTGCAAGACTTTCTTTCGGGTCTGTCTGAAACATTATCAGGCAAACGTCTCCCCTGACCCCCCCTGCACCTACGGGGGAGCTGTGACTCCCGTCCTGGGCTCCAACTCCTTCCAGGTGCCGGAGACCAACGCCGACAGCTTCACCAACCCAATACGCTTTTCCTTCAGCTTCACGTGGCCTGTAAGTCACGAGAAACACCACATTGTGTTGTGGTTTTCCTCACCATCTCACACTGTACTGTAAATATGTAGAATATTTAAACTGACTTATAAGGTCATTTTTGTCATACTTGTGCCATTTCTGAGGAAAAGTTTGAAAATTTTGAGCAGACAGTTAAATAATGTTGAAGAACACGCGCACGCACGCACGCACGCACACACACACACACACACACACACACACACACACACACACGCACACACACACACACACACACACACACACACACACACACACACACACACACACACACACACACAAAACCCTAACAGATGCTCCCCAACTCAACACTTGGTAGGGTCTTTGTCAGCAGTGTGTGAGAGGGGCTATTGTAGTATTTCATTGCTCTTTGGTGGGATAAAACAGGGAGGGGAGGAGTGTGTGTGTGTGTGTGTGCGTGCGTGTGCGCGTGCGTGTGCGTGCGTGTGTAAGAAAAAAAAGAAAGGAGGGGTTCACCAAAAAGATTTTCCTCTCTGACCAGCAGTGGTGGGAAATATAACATCCTCTGAGTTGGCACATACTTGGCAGCACTGCGTGAAATTCAGCCTCATTTTGGGTTTTACGGTGGTGTCAGAGTGTGATAGTAGCAGGGGTGTGAAAAGGGAGCAGGTAGCCTTGACTTATTAGGCCTCTAATCAACAGGAGAATTAGGCTGTGAAGTTTACTGCAAGGCCTCCTAATGGCCCTCTCTGTGTGCAGAGTGGTGGGGGTGAGTGGGGAGGTAGAAGGACCTCCAAGCTGAGCAGCTGTTGACTCTCTCCATCTCTCTCCTCAGGGGACATTTTCACTGATCATTGAGGCTCTGCACACCGAATCCCTGGACGATCTGACAACAGGTGGGTGACAGCAAGAGGAGCCACAAGTGTAACTCAAAGATGCACAAGACGACTAATGAGGGCCCGAGTTTCATACAGTCATCAGATCAGGACTACACGTCTTTAGAAATAAAACAAGGGTTTAATGCAAACTCTTAGTGCAAGAGCTGACATTTCATCAAGCCAAATGCAGTTTTTTTTATCCCAGGACTTTGCCATGCTTCTGCAGCGCATCACATTAAACTTATAATTAGGATACATTTACAGATTTTGGCCCATTTCTGAGATCTTTTTTGTTCCATCTCCTCATCACTTGCAACAGTGTGTGTGTGTGTGAGGATACTTGAGATTTAGTGATATTTGTTCCTAAAAGACACAAAAAAAATCCTTGTTAGAGCTAACAGAACAGCATCCAAACACTGTTTGTTGCAGCGTTGTGTTAAAAATGCCATCATGCATAGCCAAGTCTTCACACAGGACTGAGCAAGGATAGAAAATGCATTTCACCAAAGCAGACACAGCAAAGTAATCCTAACAAACTTTTGGTTCACTTGCACAGACAACCCAGAGCGTTTAATCAGCAGGATCACCACTCAACGTCACCTCACTGTGGGAGAGGAATGGACCAAGGACATGCAGACAGGCGGCCGGACGGAGCTGCGCTTCTCCTACCGCTTCCTGTGTGATGAGCACTATTACGGCGACGGCTGCTCGGTTTTCTGCCGACCCAGGGACGACGCTTTTGGGCATTTTACCTGCGGCGAAAGAGGAGAGATCATTTGCAACTCTGGCTGGAAGGGCCAATACTGCACTGAGCGTGAGTCGCTTTGGTTATCAGTCCTCGAAAGTCTTTATTGAGCAACTTAAGGAATGAGAGATAAAAAGTAGGAATGTTCTTTCAGTTAAAGTCATGGTTAAACATTGTTTTCGGAGACAGCTGCTTGTCTGAAGGCATCATTAACAGTCTGTTGATGTTTATACATAGCACTAAGACTCAAAATACTCCATGATGCAATAATGTGTGTGTGTGTGTGTGTGTATGTGGGGGGGGGGGGGGGGGGGGGGTTGTGTCAGAGATAAGAGCCTCGCCGTCTTCAGGAAATAGTTTTTTAATTGTCAGAACTACAGATTTGGAGGGTTTTCCGTTTCCACGCAGTTTATTCAACAACTTTCAAAGTTAATTTCCTCTACAGTCATTTGACTCTCTTTTATTGTTGGAGACTTTTTCCACCTCATAATGCGGGGCCCGTGTGCAACAGGCATCAGTTAGTTATCCCATAGCACCAGAGGCCTCCATTCTAATGAGCTGCAGTGGCTCCTCAGTAATTCACACGCCGCGTGCCTTCCATTAGACCACTGGGGCCTCCTCGCTCCAAACCTCCTTCCCGATTGGCCGAGCGTGGGTCCGGTATTGTTGAGGCTCGGGCTGGTGATTGGCCGAGTGGGGTTGTGTATTGTTGTGGAGGGGGCAGCTGCTCAGTGAGAGGAGACAATAGAGCAGCTGTCTGGTGGTTAGATCCTCACAGACCAGCTGGCCCTGGGGGGAAGAGGAGGAGGAGAGATGAAGAGTGGAAGAAGAAGAGATGAGGAGAAGGGGGGTAGGTGGACGGAAGAAAGGAAGGAAAAAAGAGGAGAGAGGGAATGGGTGAGAAAAGGGACTTCTGACCCCCCAGTCAAAGGTAAAAAGGAGGCTTTGTGTTGTTGAGCAACCATTAAAAGTACTTTTTGGTTCTGGTTCTTCAGTTCAGTGACCAAAACTGCTAAAGTTTGGCTTTTCAAACTGAAGGGTAACATTTCAGTAAAACTTGGGATGAGCTTTCAGGTGATCAAAACCCTAGAGATAATAAAAGAGCAGACAGACAGAAAAGTAAGCATGTCTGACAGACAAGAGGTCCATCAGACATGCAGAAAACACCCACATATGTTAGACAAGGGACACAGCGGGCTGAAAAGCTTATACAGTGACAGATGAAGAGCAAGTGTCTCGATTTTCCCATAACTCTTCCAACCTTATTTGTTTCCGTTTCACAGCAATCTGCCTCCCTGGGTGTGATGAAGAGCACGGCTACTGTGATAAACCCGGAGAGTGCAAGTAAGCCCAATAAAAGTTACTTTAATATGTCTCCATGAGCGTAACGGTCTTCCAACGTCTCATGTTTCCTTGTTTCTCTTAATAACCGAAGTGTTGTGTTCACAGGTGTCGCGTGGGCTTCAGTGGGCGTTACTGTGACGACTGCATCCGTTACCCGGGCTGCCTCCATGGCACCTGCCAACAACCCTGGCAGTGCAACTGCCAGGAGGGATGGGGGGGACTCTTCTGCAACCAAGGTGAGCGTTTTTTTTTTTTACTCACAAATTCGCCCCTTTTTTATATTTAATCCCTTTGTCTCATGAATGATGTTGTTGATGTGTCCAGATCTGAACTACTGTACACACCACAAGCCCTGCCTTAATGGCGCCACCTGCACCAACACCGGCCAGGGGAGCTACACCTGTTCGTGTCCACCTGGATACACAGGTGCTAACTGTGAGATCCAAGTCAGTGAATGTTCTGGAAATCCCTGTCGCAACGGAGGCAGCTGTGTTGTGAGTATCCAAAGTGGAACAGTGGTTTAAGTATTACCATGGCAACAAGCTTGTGTGTAACCGCTGTTCGCGCTGATGCCAACACAGGATAACGACGATAGCTACACCTGCACCTGTCCACCTGGTTTCTATGGCAACAACTGTGAGTTAAGCGCCAACACGTGCGCGGATGGACCTTGTCTCAATAGTGGACGTTGTGCGGACAACCCCGAAGGTGGCTACTTCTGTCAGTGCCCAATGGGATACGCTGGCTTCAACTGTGAGAAGAAAATCAACCACTGCACCTCGAACCCGTGTTTAAACGGTACAACACATTTCAATGTTGGTCACTACTCCTGCCTGTACAATTAAAGGGTAAGACTTTATCTTAACGCGGGTCCTTTCTGCAGGTGCAGAGTGTGTGGATCTGGTGAACTCCTACATGTGTGAGTGTCCAGAGGGATTTTCAGGTCCTAACTGCGAGGTTAGCAGCAGTCTTCCTGGATTATGTCAGTCCTTTCCTTGTCAGCATGGTGGAACCTGTCAGGAGGGAGTCGACGGCTACACATGCACTTGCCCCCCAGGTGTGACACCTCTTAACAGCTCTTTTGCTATTGTTTTATGAGGCTTGGTATAAGTTGTCCAGACTCTGATATTCCACATTCTTTGCAGGTTATACTGGCAAAAACTGCAGCACCCCGATCTCTCGCTGCCATCACAGCCCCTGCCACAATGGGGCTACCTGTCACGAACGAGCAGGTCGCTACGTGTGCACCTGTGTGCCTGGCTACGGCGGCCGCAATTGCCAGTTCCTCCTCCCAGATGATCCTAGGGGCTCGCAGCCAGTTCCGGATGGACCAGATCGGCGATATTTGCCATCCGAAAGTGGAAGTAATGAAGACGAGCAGGATGATGACAACGGATTTCCTTGGACGGCTGTGTGTGCCGGTGTCTTCCTCGCTCTTGTTGTCTTGATCAGCTGCTCTGTGCTGGTAGTCTATGTTCGTGTCAAATTTCAAGACAGATACAGTCACAACAATGACAGCATTCACAGTGACAGCCAAGAGACCATGAACAACCTCACGACCAATAACTGTCTCCGGAGTGATAAGGAGCTTGGTGGTATGATGACAACGTCTATAAAGAACACTAACAAGAAAGCAGATTATCACTCAGACCTTGCTGGGTCACTCGGTGGTTTGAGCCTCAACGGATCAGAAAAAAACGGATTTAAGGCTCGTTATCCGAGTGTTGAGTACAATCTGGTCCACGAACTCCGGCCTGACGAGCTGCCGCCGTGTTCAGAGGAAGATCATAACGTGCAAGAGGCCAAGTGTGAAGTGCTGGATGACTCCAACGCAGACGAAGGATTCAGGAAGAGACAAAACAGGTACACAAATCTAAAAATAGGCATGAAATGTTACAAAATTGAAAAGTAATGGTAAACCTGAGCAGCCCTTGTAGTCAACCGTGTTGTTTGAGGGGTAGCATCTCTAACAGTTTTTTATCCCACAGTGATGCTTCAGAAAAAAAGCTCCCAGCAGAGTCAGCCGGCTGCAACGAAGCAAAGCATCAGTCATCCGTTGATTTAAACTGTCACACAGCGAGTGACCCTCAGCACCAGCCAGCCTGTGACATCAAATTCCAGTCAAGCGTTGATGCTGAATACCACAGTGCCAGCGACAGCCGGTACCCGTGCACCACCGACACCAAATACCAGTCCGTCTACGTCATTTCAGACCAGAAAGATGAATGTATCATTGCTACAGAGGTGAGTATGCAGTAACAGATGTATCCTCTCAGGGAACTCAAAGGTGAACCTTTTCATCAGCACTGGATAACAAATGTATTAAACTCTACTTCCTGTTTGTCTTACAGGTATGATATCAACTTGTTCTGGCTGATGGTGCACACACACATCATCCCTGAGCAAGTAGAGCTCAGATAGTTTCTGGGAGGTTTTACTCCTACTGTTTGCTGCTCTTCCCCGGGAGTTCCCAGAGGACTTTGAGCTGAGGTGCTGATGAGCCACTGCAGACTCTGTGCCTGCTCAGAGACAGCCGAGGACTACACTTACACTACGGGTCAATTCTGAATATTTCTGACCTTCAATGGACGTAGGTCTTTTAGTGACTTGATGCTATGGATGAAGCACTGTAGCAAGCTCTCCACAGACTTTGTACAGAAATGGTGCTGATCGAGAACTCACACAGTCAAAGACTGCCGGGGGACTGATGAAGAGCTCGTTTTAATGCCTCCTTGCAGCGCTGGAAGATTTACAGCTCATAACAGGATGAACTGTTTTCCCCTGATAAGCAGCGCAGGAATGACTTGGATGGTATTTTTTTGTACGGTGAGATGCCGGCTGAATGAACAGTGTAGTACCTTTAGGGTACCAAAAACCTTTAAAGTACTGCTGTAGTACTGTTATGTGCTGTGGTTTTACAACGCTGTGTAAAATCTGTCATGGATTTCAAATGTTTAATGTTCTGTGCAGTGCTGCAGAGAGGAGTTAAGTGTTGCTGTGTCAAGAAATCACTCAAAAGTGGAAGTGGAGCTTTTCTTGAAAGAGCCGCTAAACATTATAGTACAACTTGTCTAACAGCTGAAAACTTTGAACTCTACAGCACTGGCAGAGCTGGCTGAGCTGGTTCTCAGCAGGAAATAGAAAACTGAAAACTCCAGTAGTGACTGCAGATCAATCCAACATGGATTCTGTTGGGCCATAGTGGCCTCTGACCCCTGAAAGGTGGGCTAAACGGGAAGTTTTAGGCAGAGCAACCTATGAAACACTTGTGCTAATAATGAGAATGAGGGGAAAGATCAATTTTTAATTAAATCAGACAAAACAAACATGAATTTTAATGATTAAATTACCTGTTAATTTTGATGTTCTGTGTTAACGTAAACAGTTTCAGTCAAATCATTTATGCATCGTCTCAAAACAGACAGTTGGGCTTTTCTCCTGACCTCTTTATAATGTTTGACTAAGAAGACCAAGCTATAAAGTCTTAACTGCCAAGACCTCATTGCACTATAGAGGCGTGTGTATACGTGTGTGTGTGTGTGTGTGTGTGTGTGTGTGTGTGTGTACAGAGGAAGTAATGCCTATGTCTAGTGTCAATGTATGCACTGCCCACTCCTCCAGTCTTTCACTATTAGCCAATTCAAGAACACCATCACCCTGCCAGCTGTTGGTTAGGATCTTTTTATGTTTTAATTTTATTTGTTATCTAAAGAAAATGTATTCTTTTAATTTAAATATGTAATTATTCGTGTTCAGATTTTGTTGTGCTGTATTATGTTTTTGTTAAGCTTGTTCTAATTTATGTTGGATTGTTTTTATTTGGCAGATGATGTGTGTGTGTAAGTAAGTATGTCCGTATGCATGTATGTGTTAGGCACTTGAGACCACTGTGACTGTGTTGTATTTAAGAGAAGAGTCGTATGTACAGAGCCTGTCGTTTTTATTACTGGAAAAACAAATATTTTTCCACAATAAAAGAGGAATGAAATCTACCACGGTGAGCATTTAATCCTTTTCTTTATCATTTCTCAGCAGCAGATAAAGAATCTATTTCTATGGCAGAAATGCAGTTAAATAAGCTCCCTGCTTTATTTCACAGGACAAAAAAGCAGAAATGTAAACAGCTGCAGCCATTTTCTCCTTATTTATAGTTACAGCTCATATAAAAAGATGTTTAACAAATGAAAGAAAAGAGAATTGTTGTCACTAAGTGGTTGTATAATTCATGTTAGTGTGTGTGGGTGTGTGCGCACGTGCACGTGTGTGTGTGTGTGTGTGTGTCTGTCTGACACAGCAGAAGGCTGTCTCCTTGTGGAACCACTAAATGAGACAAAGACACACCCCATAATCATACGCCTCTTAGCTAGCCTCCTCTGAGGCCAGAGTCATTTCTGTGTGGATTTGTGTGTGAGTCCAAATGTGTGTGTATCTGGGCTTTAATGTGTTGGTGAATGAATCATTTTTTTTCTACAAACCTCTTTATTTGAGTGTAAGTTCATGTGTGTGATCTTGTTTAAGCAGAGGGGTACTTATAGCTGGAGATAGAAACCACCAGTCTGGATTTAGTTCCAGTTGCCCCTGCTTGACTATGCTCCTTGCTCCTTGTGTGTGTGTGTGTGTGCGCGCGCGCGCGTGCATGCATGCATGTGTACTGTTTTGCAACCACAGAGCGTAGAATTAGTCATCAAAGAAACTCATCTGGTTTGCATTTTTATATAAACACACAGTGAAATTGGATGACAGATGATCAGAAATGTACAACAATTGGAAAGGATAAACTGTATTAAGTGTCAAGATTACACACACACACACACACACATGAAAATATAGGGCTGCCTGATTGTGGTTAGTTCAGTAATGAAATAAAAACAGTCTTCACCAGTTACTGCAATGACACGTTCATTTGTTTATAGAGTCGTGTTTTTCACTGGCATGTGAAAGTTTTCTTCTGCTGTGAAGAATTTCAATTAGAGTGTGAACTGTTGTAAAAATACAGAGATTTTAGGTTTTCTCATAGCACTGAGCCTTTAGTCAGTGAAGGCAGACTTCTGAAAAGCAGCTGGATAAAGGTTTATAAAATGGTATTTGTATGCGTGGATATGATTTTATGACATTTTAAGATCAATCCATTTTTCTTGGTCTCTTTCAGACTTGCTAGTATTTCATTAATCGGTAATCATTAAAGCACTACTCTGGGATACTACAGTTTTCATTCAACCACTTTGCAACAGTTTTCACAAGATTGATGTCTTTTTTCACAACTGTAGACACAAAACCCAAAACCAATGATCAAAATGCACATTTGTTTCTAAACTCTCCCCGTTTCTCAATTGCTTGGATGCCACACACATAAAACTTTGATCATTTGTTCATTAAACAACAATCACTGTCTGGTTCAGTTCGGCGCAACTTAACATCAAAGTACTACTATTTCAAAATGCAGCTCACCCATTACACTTCAAATGAGTGTCTATTCCTTTCCTTTCAATGATCTAACTATCAACTACTCAAAATGATAAGTAACTGTTGCAATACTCGCAATGCTGTATGGATAAAAACAAACATTCAAGCAATATGTAATTTGCTGTCCAATTCTGCCAACTGGTTCCTGATGATTGGATGCTCATTGTGGAATGAGTGTATAAAGAGGTGATTTGGAGCCAGCAAGAGAGCCAGGTTACAATGGAGGTCAAGCAGTGGTGGGAGGAGAACAAAGAGGAAGACGTGTTGGTCAAAGGAATGGCAGAGGTGTGGACAAACCCGAAGGTGGCTGAGAGGTGGTCGAGAACCTGTGGCCAAATCTACATCACAGAGTTGAAGAGCATATAGAAGTTGCCATGAGCTGGGATGAGTACTCCTCTCAACATTCCACCTCTGAGCTGTGTGTTGCAGGAGAGGGAGGTTCCCAGCTGCATCTCGTTGGCAATCAGCGGGCCCGGCTTCTTAAGGAGAATGGAGAACACACCTTGATGCCTGATGATTACTACTGCTTGGTGGTTTCTAGCCTCCTAGTGTACTTGGGTTTGTGCTCTCGAGTTTCTTGGACTATTGTGAATTTTGGATTTTATGATTACCTGTCTCCAGGTTTTTGTAACGTCTCTGATTCAGCGACTGCTCAGGATTACTCACCCATGCTTCATAGGACTTCTGGACGCAGCTCTCAGCCGTTCTCCATTCCTCCTAACCGACCCGCTCTCCTGCCCTCCTCACGCTCCCTCTCCTGGACCCCCCACTTGGATACACCCCGGCTCTTGACCTGCCCTCCCTCATCCCGGTACTTCCCAATCTCCCAGTAAGTCTTTTCTCTGCACCCACCAAGTTAAGACTTACCTCCCTGGACTCACCTGTATCTGCTCTCCCCTCCCCAGACGCTGCGCTCCCATTTCTCGATCCTCGCTGGACTTACCGGTGCACCTTCAGTTCCCGTTTATAAATAAATATTATTTTTTACCATCAATCCGTGAATTGTTTTGATTCTGCATGTCTTGGGTTAGACCAGGAGTGGGGAACCCTGGTCCTCGAGGGCCAGTATCCTGCATGTCTTTGCTCCAACACTTCTGATTCAGTGGTTGGTTCACCTGTTCTGCAGCTCATTAAGCTCTACAGAAGCTTGTAAATCACCTGCTGACTGAAATCAAGTGTGATGATGCAGGGTTGAAACTAAAATATGCTGGATAGCGGCCCTTGATGGACCAGGGTTCCCCACCCCTGGGTTAGACATATTCCCCAGACCATGACAGAAGTAGAGTAATCACAGTTTTGTTTACAGTATTATAGTTCAAAATAGGAAGCTGAGTGTTGGGGATTTTATCAATATGTTTATCAATAATCCATTTCCTGTAGTCAAAGAGAAAAGGAGACAATGAGACAACAAGTCAACCAGTTATAACTGGGGCATATGCACGAGGCAAAATGCCCTGAACATCTGGTCACAGACTTTATTTAAACAGATAAGAATGGGAGTGAGGACATTGTGTGAGAGAGAGAGAGTCAGTGTGTGTATGAGCAGGGGCGGCGTTAGGCCCGGCTACTTGGGCTCAAGCCCCGAATGTTTTATGAAAAGCCCCAGATCTCAAACGTGGAAGTAACATGCAGTACCAAAGTCCAACAGAGAGAGAGCAGCTGGCAGTAGTTTGTATACAGCCTGCCTGAGCCTCCACCGCTGAAGAAGAAGCCCTTCAGCAGCCGGCTTCTTCTACAGTCTCTGCCTGAAACGCAAGTGTGAAGATGGACATAAGGACGTTTTTTTTTTTTTTACAAAAAGTACCGTGACAGAACCCCAGCTTTGATGATACTGGTGTTGAATCAGGTTTGTGAGTCTTATTTGAAAATATTTGTTGTGCTGCTGGTTTGCCTAAAGTTAGCTTACTATCAGGTAAAGTTGTTGGAGAAAGAAAGGGAATATTTACTATCATCTCACACTAAACACTAAAAGGAACAATACTCTGACCTGAAAATGCTTAAAATGTAGCTTCAGGTTAAAAATTATGTGGTACAAGACAAATATATATGATGTTGACTAGTGTGTGTCAAGTGTGTGTGTGTGTGCGCGTGTGTGTGTGCGTGTGTTAAGCCCCGGATCTTCTTCAGTCCTAAATCCGCCCGTGTGTGTGTGTGTGTGTGTGTGTGTGTGTGTGTGTGTGTGTGTGTGTGTGTGTGTGAATGAGAAGAACAGTGTGTGGGTGTGTCTGAGTGTGAGAATGCTTCAGGACATTTGTTAACAGGATTAAAGCAATGAGATGTCAAATTTCCATTAAAAAAATCCCTCCTGTTCATCCAAATAGGATAACCAAACAAAAGGAAAACAACAAAACAAAGAACAAATAAGTAAAATAATAAGTAAAACAATAAGAAATTCTACCCACTTCCATTACTTGTCACCATTACCTACGAATCATGACTCAAGGGACAGGGAAGGGGTAAAACCAGGAAAGGTGATCATATCAGTAGTCATAATGACCAATAGGGTACAAATCAAGCACAGCTGTTGAAGACTATAATTACTGTCTTTTGATCCAAGTGAACCTATGTTACAGTATGATTGCACTGTGGTGTGTTGGATCAATATATTTCAGAATTGATTTGATTCCACTCTCTCTGTAGTATTCTCTCTACTACTGCAGTATTTTACCAGATATTTGTGGACTGTACATGTAGTACCATATGTGATTTAGTTCTGCAACATGGAGTTGTAAGCTTGTATATTTGTTTAGATCTTTTTGTTTCTATTTCTAGTGTTGGCAAAGTAAGAATTTTATTGTGCAGAAAAACATTTTTCATACTTTTCACTTTACATACGACAATAAAAACTTAGAATCTTTGAATTGTGAAACCTGTATCACCTATTTTGCTGTACAATATTAAATGATTGTTTAAACAATGGTTTGTTGAAACTATGGGTTACCTGAGTGTCTAGATCTAGAGTTTTGTTTTATTGGTATTTCACAGTAAATTTGTTTTTTGAACCAGTGTTTGTGTAAGTGCAAACATGTGAATGCACAATGCAGTGTTTTGAACACCGGACAGCCTGCGTTACAAGCGATGACCGTTATGAGTTTTGTATCTAGAGCTGTAAAAAAAGACATCAGTGTTGTCAAAAATGTTGCAAAGTGATTGAAAATAAATTGTAATATGGACGGGGTAACCTTTTTACAGAAAACAAAAGATCTCGACTAAGTGAGTAACTGTTTCAGAGGATTGCGCAGACATCACAATGGTACAGATTTTTTTTTTTTTCCTTGAAGTCAACATGAAGCCAGTTTCTTGTGTTGAGGATCAGCAGGTCCACACTCCAGTGTATACTACCACATGGTTGCCACTGATTCCAATCTTGATTCTTGTCTCTCCAGGTCCAGGCTCACAAGAAGCTGGCACCCAGGTACCTGACCAAACCCCAGAAAGCTCAGTCACCAGGTGCTCAACTCATGTGTTAAGCTACTAGGTGATTAACTGCTGGATTCTTAATTACCAGGTGCTCATCAACCCAATGCTCAACTACCAGGTGTTCAACCATCAGGTTGAAAAGCAACCATTGGACAGTCCAGTTGTCAGTCTTGCTGAACCACCACACTTCTGTACTTTCCTGGGTCCTCCATTCATTATGCACTCATGTATTTAGCAACAGAACAAGTTTATTTAAATTCATATAGTTTAATTACATAGCGCCAAATACAATACCATACCATAGTTTATTTATATATCGCCAAATCAAGACAAGAGTCATCTTAAGGCACTTCACAAAGTAAACAATCCAATACATTTCAGTTCATTAAGCCAAACAGTAAAAAGTTTTTTATATAAGGAACCCAGCAAATTGCATCAAGTCACTAACTGTGTCAATGTCTTTACAGCAATCCTCACACTAAAGCCGGGCGTACACTGTGCGACTTTTTCACTCGCAGCGTTCAGCTTCAGCTCAAACTGTACGACTTCCTCGCAGAGCAGATCTCACGAGTCGTGTGCTCACACTGCACGACCCAGTTCTCGCATGCGACCTGACTGCTCACACTGTACGTCTGGTAGCAACACGTCGGCCCTAAAACTGTGCTAAAAATAGCAGTTTTTACTCAACACGTCAGACTTTTTTGTCTTGCCTGTTGTCCTTCGGGAGTGCTGCAGGAGGACACACAGGGATTTATGGGGGTTGGATGAGGAAAACGAAATAAAGAAAGTGAATCTGTGTTTTGTGATCAGTTTAATTTGACATGAACACGACAAACACGCTTTCTTTACAATCTTTGAGTAAAAAAAACGTGTAGAAACAAAAACGAACAGCGTGTGTTATTAGGGAAATAGCGAGCGACCGGCCGGCGTTGATGCAGGATTGCGCGCGCATGCGCCGTGAGCGGTTCTGATGCTTTTTGGATCGTAGCTGCTCGCAGCTGCTCGCAGCGCCGCTTCAACAGTGCGATACCCTCACGAGGGACGAGCGAAATATTAAACACACCAGAAGTCCCTGCGACCTCACGACTGCTGATCGGCAGCTGGTCACGTGGTGTTAATCGCCTCTCGTAACCCCCAGTACACTACACGACCGCTCGGCGCAAAACTCGCCCCGATGTCGTGGCTTCTCGCACGACTGGAAAATCGGCTCAAAAAAGTGAAAAAGTCGCACAGTGTACGCCCGGCTTAAGCCATCGTGTAGCGACAGTGGAGAGGAAAACTCCATTGAATAAACCTCCAGAGGATCCTAGCTCAGTACAGTTTTTCTCAGTCGCTTTGGTGCGTTTCTCAGATCAGAATTAAAATTCTCATAACTATTAGTTCAACCTCCACAACATTTGTGCACATCATAGTAGCAATTTCTCCTTTCTCTGAACAAACTGCAAATGATTTTGGACATGTATCAGTTGCTTTCATACATTTCTCAGCTGTTTTTTTGACATTTCCATTTGCTTATGTCATGTCAGTCAAAATGAATTATACTTATGGATGCTGAATAGTCACTCTCAATAAAACTAATAGTCTTACTTTCATTGCTTGAGTCATTACACACAAAATTGTTGAACTAGTTATCAAATGTCAAATATCAGTCATCTGTCAAGCAAATTCTATACCTTTCTTTATCATTTTATTCTGGAAATGTCTCCTAAATTGAACAATTGATCACAGGTGAATTTCATCTGTCACTCATAAGGAGGTGAATCCTCCATTGGCAAGCACATATGAACTGAGCAGGAGCTAGTGTGTACCATTTCTATACTTCTGTATACTTCTCCACTCCAGGAGATACTTTCCTCGCTGCATTGCGAGGGATGACATCCACTGTGATGTAGATGAAAATGTGTGGCCAGACAGACAGGAACGTCTGGATGTGCCAGAATGATTTACTGTACCTGTATGTTACAGTACTGTGCAATACTGTATGTACTGTTACATGTACTGTATATTGTTCACATTTGTGCACAGCTCTACCAAAAGGGTGATTTTTTGTTTACATGTATTCTACAGTAAACAAGTGACTGTAGCATATTTTTCTTTTGCACAATGCTGTAGAATTACAAACACTTCTGTACAGTAAAAATGTAAAACGGATGTATTCAGTGTCTCAGTTACTCCCAAAACTCCCATAACATCTACAGTAACTTTACTGCACATTTCAAATGGCTGTACAAGTAGGGCATAGTGCTGTCTTGAGCATTTTCTGGTGTCACCAAATATTCTTGCAATGGAAAACACTGAAATTATAACCTGTCCTAACATGACAGAGCAATTTGACTATCTCGTTCATAGAGATGGTGTCAAGACTTTTCATTTTGATGGCACTGACAGTTTCATTGACATGAATACTTGCTTTTGAGGAATGGATTATCAATTTTGAGCATGTGACGTGCTTTTTCAGGCTATCCACTAGGTTTTGCAGTTTGCACTAATTGTTTTGAGAAATGCACTAACTGCTGTGTTAATAGTGTTCTGAGAAACGCACCAAAGCGACTGAGAACAACTGTAAAAGCAGCCATTCGCCACGACTCACTGGGGATTGAGAAGACAGAGCAGACACACACGCATCTGATTAGTTGCCTCCTTCATGAGGTTTTCAGGGTACATCCCCTTGGGAAGAGACCTTGAAACAGATCCAAAACTTCCAAGAGAGCATATACATCCACTCTGGCCTGGGAATACTTTGGAATCTCTCTGTTGAATCTGGAAAGGTTTGCTAGGGAGAAAGATATCTGGGGTTTCCTCTTGGACATGTTAGATAGATAGATAGATAGATAGATAGATAGATAGATAGATAGATAGATAGATAGATAGATAGATAGATAGATAGATAGATAGATAGATAGATAGATAGATAGATAGATAGATAGATAGACAGACAGACAGACAGACAGACAGATGATAGATAGATAGATAGATACATAGATAGATAGATAGATAGATAGATAGACAGACAGACAGACAGATGATAGATAGATAGATAGATAGATAGATAGATAGACAGACAGACAGACAGACAGACAGACAGACAGACAGACAGACAGACAGACAATAGATAGACAGACAGACAGACAGACAATAGATAGACAGACAGATAGATAGATAGATAGATGATAGATAGATAGATAGATAGATAGATAGATAGATAGATAGATAGATAGATAGACAGACAGACAGACAGACAGACAGACAGACAGACAGATAGATAGATAGATAGATAGATAGATAGATAGATAGATAGACAGACAGACAGACAGACAGACAGACAGACAGACAGACAGACAGACAGACAGACAATAGATAGACAGACAGACAGACAGACAATAGATAGACAGACAGATAGATAGATAGATAGATAGATAGATAGATAGATAGATAGATAGATAGATAGACAGACAGACAGACAGACAGACAGACAGACAGACAGACAGACAGACAGACAGATAGATAGATAGATAGATAGATAGATAGATAGATAGACAGACAGACAGACAGACAGACAGACAGACAGACAGACAGACAGATAGATAGATAGATAGATAGATAGATAGATAGATAGATAGATAGATAGACAGACAGACAGACAGACAGACAGACAGACAGACAATAGATAGACAGACAGACAGACAGACAATAGATAGACAGACAGATAGATAGATAGATAGATAGATAGATAGACAGACAGACAGACAGACAGACAGACAGACAGACAGACAGACAGACAGACAGATAGACAGATAGATAGATAGATAGATAGATAGATAGATAGATAGATAGATAGATAGATAGATAGATAGATAGACAGATAGACAGACAGACAGACAGACAGACAGACAGACAGACAGACAGACAGACAGACAGACAGACAGACAGACAGACAGACAGATAGATAGATAGATAGATAGATAGATAGATAGATAGATAGATAGATAGATAGATAGATAGATAGATCTATTGCAGGTTGAAACTGCAGGTGAAACTCTGAAATTAGAATTTGGTGCAAAAGGCCATTTTTTCCTGTCATCCAGCTTAGACTGAGAGAATATGTCAAGGCTATAGGAAAATTAACTTATTAAAGTGTGACACTTTGAGCTTAGAATATTCTAATTGTCGGAGATTTTGAACGTGGGGTTTTCCTAAGCTGTAAGCATTTATTGTTATAATTATAACAACAAAGGGCTTGAAATACCTGGCTTTGCATGGAATGAGTCTGTCTCATTTTAAAGTGACAATATGTATTTTCCATCGCGATAGGGGGCAGCACATACCTAAATCATTGCAAGCAAACTTTATTTTTGTGTTCAGGTAAGACTTTACCAACAGATGGTCATTAAGGTCAAATCCTTGGGAGTGCAACCTCCAGCTAAATAACAAGAACATCAGGTTATTTTTCATCACTTGTAATGAGTAAAGAAGTAAATGTGTCAAAGAACAACATTTATTAATGCTGAAAGTTTTGTAACCTTTTGTTACAAATCAGTAAATGTGTTCTGTCCTAATGGGCTTCCGTAGAAAGAAACATGGCATCCAATATGGCGTCGCCCAGAGACATGAGGTGTTTCTCAATGTCAGGTTCCTTGCTTATGAGGACACTGTCCTTCCTTGGTCAAAAGAAAATGGTTAAAGGGAACAGGCTTGCATCACGTGTAGCCGCGGCAGTCACGTAACGTCACGTGACATGAGAGATAACATTGTATATTTTACATGTAAGTTTCAATATAAATATATAACGAGACTTTTACTTTTTAAATTGTGTATTTATTTGTTAAATGAAATATGTTTGTGAGTTACTACCCGCCAGCCACCAAAGCTGCAACTACTAAGCAACTAACCAACCTTAGATAACTTTTTGAATCTAAAAAAAACCATTTTAATTAGTTGACTTACATTTAAACTTGAAATTTGCCCCCGAAGTAGCTGCCGACTTCTGATCCGCCATCCTTTTGAAAACACTGCGGTGTATTCTGGGAAATTTTTGACCAAGGCTAGGCTACAAGACACCTCCCGTGTATCCTTGCTCAGCTAGCTAAACGGCTAACAAACGGAGAACACACGCCTCGGTGGAACATGAACATTGGAACAAGTCCGCAGTTCCTGATGACGTATCTTCTAGGCAACCAGGGCGGGGCCAAGACATCAAGGTGAGGTTCCTTGGCATTGAGAAACACCCTTAGACCCACTCCCATGTATTTTAGACCCAATTTTCATGGTTATATATTATGAAACAGCCAATATTCTTCAACAACTGGGTATCTTTTAATTCGTTTACAACATTTCACTGGATATTTCCAAAGATTAATGGTAAAAACTACACATTGTCACTTTAAGTTGAATTACTGAAATAAATGAATTTTTGCACCATATTCTGTTTTTTCACCTGTGGGTTTTGGATTCTCCTACAAGGCATTAATTAGCATTTTCTGAACCGCTTTCTTTATTACCATCATGGGGAGCTAGGGTTTATCAATAGCAGTTATCAGTAGAAAGGTGGGGGACACCCTGGACAGGCCGCCAGGCCATAATATGGATAAAAATATGTCACATTTACAAAAATAATCACCCCTCACACCTAAGGACAATTAAGGAGTGCCAATCAACCCTACATGCATCCCATGGGCATGGGCTTCGTGACATACTGAGCTGGATGTCAATAGCTTTTTCATGTACGGTAACTAAAATATCTTTCACATCTTTAGAGCTCAGCACATGGGAGCAGTGACCCACCCAGAGGCTGTAGACACAGTGACGGTTGCCTTTCCAAAGGCTGCGACTGTGGCTGCTCAAAACGCATTTGCTTGTATTACACAAGCAGCAGGCAGTTGTTAGCACATACCATGCTAAGCTTTTTAACTTAACTTTTTTTCAGTGCCACAATAGTTTTTCGCTGAGTTGGAAAATCACAGGAGACAGGCTTAAAGCTGGTCCTTTGTTGTAGTTAGGCTGTCCTCTGGCCCCTGAACAGTTGCACACACTCGCGTCCTCCCTCTCAGCATCTCTCTGGTGTCAATAGTCAGACAAAGCCCTGGTCACTGGCTGCCATATGCTGCTCTGCTGCACATAAAGAACAAAACTCTTTGAACTTCTGAAGGGGAAATCAAAACTTCTTCATGGTCAAATATATAGAATTTGTGCAATCACTGTCATATTTGTATGGGGTTGTTTGACTTTTTCACTCTTTCATCTTTCAGAACTCACCAGCAACGTTGTTCCAGTTCAAAAGTCGTTCATTCATAACATAGGACTGAGAGCCACTGTTGCAAAAACCAGCAAAACAGCCAAACAAATCATAAATTTGGAAATATTAACAAAATCTCCATCCCCTGATCTCCTCTCATGCACTTTTCATTGTGACAGGGCGTAGGCAGGGCCGTAGCTAATCCAGAGAACAGCCTGTTTAAGTGTGTCTCTGCTATAATCTGATTAATCTGTCCATTCACACTCTCTGCTCCTCGCTCCTGTTGCAGATCTCTTAGAATATTTAGGTGTGTGTGTGCGTGCTGGTGTGTGTGTCAGTGTGTATCAGTGTGCTTGTGTGTAAACATGTATGTCAGTGCCTGCTGGTGTGTGTGTGAGAACGTGAGCCGGAGAGAGATTGTTTGGTAACAAGGGAGGAAGAGAAAAGCTCACACTTGGTCACTGACCCTCCTTTTGTCTGTACATTGTCACATGTTACGCACACACACACACACACACACACACACACACACACACACACACACACACACACACACACACACACACACACACACACACACACACACACACACACACACACACACACACACACACACACATACACACACACTTAAAAAAATTACTATAACTGGTCCACTACTTGCTGAAGACTGGGATGTCACAAATTCATTACAGCAAATATTTACATGCAGAGCTCTAAACTAAAACGTTATCATTTTAATTGAATCCAGCTTGGATTGAAATCAAACTGTCCAATCTAAAAGGTGCCCAAGACCTTCCAAGTTTACCCTGCAGTGTTGCAATGAACCTTTATACATTGTAAAAGTCATAAAAGTTCTGGCGCTGAAAAACAGCAACAGATGGTTTGACCCCCACAGACGTAGGGTCAACATGACCGAGTCCGTCTGGGATTAGGTGAGAAGAAACTGGCTGTGTGGCAAGTTCTGTGAAGTTAGTTACAACCAGCAACCTGATACCGGAGTAAATAAGGGCTCTTTTATAAAGCAAAATCATGTTTATCCAACATAATTCTCAAATTGTTTCTGTCCTCTCCTCTCTGGCTCTCTGTTGGACTCTGATTTCAAAACTGTTCTGATCTCTTTCAAAGCCCCCAGCAGCCTTACCTCCAAAAGTATCTCAGATTTATTGACCTCTTTGAAGCATTAGACCTTGCAGCTGCTCTTTCAGATATTCAAAAAGTAAAGCTGCAATGGCAAATTTGGAAAGCAAAGTAGTTTAAAGTGACAATGTGTATTTTTACCTTTAATCTCTGGAGATATTCATCGAAATGTTGTTGAAAATGAATATGTGATCCAGGGAGAGATTGTTTTAGTAACCCTAACCCTAAATGATGTCCAGTCGTAACTATAAAAATTGTGTCTAAGTACACAAGGCATCTTTGAGGGACGCCATGTTTCTATCTGGCTGGCTCGGGGTCCTGCGCCTGTTGATGATGTCACATTAGATGATTGGCTGGATGTTGGCAGCCACAGGACCAGATCCAGAAACTACAGCAGCAGAAAACTAGCATCAGTATTGCATTCTCTCGATGGAATTAACTGAAGGACTATCAAAGTATGAGGAGTCACGCCGAGGTCACACGCTTTCCGCTCCAGGTAACAACATTTACCGTAATATTTTTTAAACCAGCGAAAGTCACAGCGATTTGGTGTAAAACTGTCCTGATGTGTACGTACTGCCCCCAAGCAGCAGGAATCCACACACTGCCACTTTAAAACAGCCTTCATTCCTCTTAACAACATTCTAAAATTGCACAGCTATTAATATATTGTGGAGATAAAGAAAGAAAGAAAGAAAGAAAGAAAGAAAGAAAGAAAGAAAGAAAGAATGAATGAATGAATGAATGAATTGAATAAAGTGGTTCTCTCACATTTGTCTAAAAATCTTCACCATTAACACATTTCAGACCGAAAGCAACTATTGGACCATCCAGTTGTCTGTCTCACCAATCCACCCCACTTCCTTGGATCCTCCATTCATTATGCACTTGTGTATTTAGCAGCAGGACACCACTGGTGTGAGAGGTTCTCAGCTCAATAATGTCAGAGAAGCAGAAACGGTTCTGGGAGGGGTGCTTGTTTGCAGACTGGCCATAGCATCTTTAAACCAGGATAAACTGCATCGTAACTGTGACTACCTGACTTTAGTTCCCTTTCCATTGTCAGCATTTTAATTTGTCGCCAGAACAAATCTCTCACACTCTCAGAGTCACTCGATTGGAAGTTTTTGGGTCTGAATCTTGAGGGAAAACAAAGATTTCTCTCTCAGCCACCCTTCATTGTTGAGTTTGAACAAACGAAGTGACCACAGCAGCCCAAGTCACACAATGACAGACAGCTTATTCAGTTACTTCATCTGTCGCAGCTCCCCAGGGACCAGGCTCTGATCTTTTCCCAGAGCTCCATCCCTTTTTTCTTTCACCCCCTCTTTCTTCCTCTTTTCCTGGTTGTCCCACTCTCTCTCTCTCTCTCTCTCTCTCTCTCTCTCTCTCTCTCTCTCTCGCTCGCTCTCTCTCTCTCTCTCTCTCTCTCTCTCTCTCTCTCTCTCTCTTTCTCTCTCTCCTTCTATCTCAGCCCCTTTTATAATCACACAATTTAATTTTCTTCCTGACCCTTTCTTACAGTCATACCTTTTCTTTATATATCTCAGATTTTTAGGGGGGGGGGGTGTGGTTGGAGGTCAGAAGCATGTAAAATCAGCCACGTTTCTCCGTTGTCTTTAAGGAGAAATGTTTTTGTTTGTGTTTTGCTTATTGTGGAATATCCCCGGGGGGTTAAAGTGGTTGTAAAGACAGAGCCATTCCTTCAGAGACACCAGCTCGCATCAGCACCTTCTGGTCATTACTGGTGCATCGTGGGAACAGCTTGGCGGGGACAATGATTGGCTAGAACAATGAGGTTGTTGGGGAGGGGGGCATCACAAAGGACACGCCTACTGCATGATGGGAAAGAGCAGCAGAGGAAGCAGATGTTGCCACAGAGGAGGGGACAGAGAGATGGAGGGACAGCAGATGTCTCCGTATCACTCTCCGATGAGCTTGAATTGTTTAACTCTTTAGCAGCAGGTGAGAGGAGAGAGCAGCTTTACCTGCTTCGTAGGAAGAGTGATGCATCTTTCTTTGTGCTCTCCTCCAGAGCACAGCAGGCTTGTCACACTCTTGGTGCTCTTTAAATGTTCTGTCACATGTCTTTAAATCATGATTTCTACAATGTGAAAAATGACTTCACAAGACAGGGATGAAATGCACATGGAGGATTCATTCATCTACAGCACAAAGAGTGTTCAAAAGGTGCGCCATATGTGGGAAATACATTTATATTATTGGGATTCTCTGGCCTCTTTCACTAGATTGTAGCAGGGAGGATGGGGCGATCATTTTCTGGTGATGTATAACTGGGAAGAGCTGAAAGATTCCAGTTAAAACTCACATCATTAAAATTTCAGAGGGAAATTTTGTTGAAACTGTTGCAAAATACAATTAGTCTCTCATGTCATACATGCTCAGTAAAAATTCTGCTACACAAATCACACATTAATAAATGCCAATTACACACGCTTTGTTGACTGGATGATCCAAACTGCAGAGGCATTTTTCTGTCAGATGCCACAACAAATGTAAGAGCACACAAAAAAAAAACATAAAAGTCGACATAATCAGATATCCATCCATCAATTTTTAGCTGCTTATCTGGAGTCGGGTTGTTGGGGCAGCAGTCCAAACCAGCTCCTCCGGGGGAATCCTAAGGTGCTCCCTGGCCAGGTGAGAGACGTAGTCCCTTCAGCGTGTCCTGGGTCTTCCTTTAGGCCTCCTCCCGGTTGGACGTGCCCAGAAAACTTCAACAAGGAGGCATCCCAACTAGATGCCCGAGCTGCCTCAACTGGCAGACAGTACTTTAATTGTATTGCAATGTATTTGTCTCTCATCTTAAATATAGAAAACATTTCAGAAGTCCTTTGCTTTTGTGCATATTCGCGAATTGCTGTTTTTCATCCATTTGTTTAGGTTATTGTGTGTCTGTATCAGTCTTTTGTTGGATTATGTCAACAGATGGGATGGAAAATGCCAGGTAATAAACTCATAAAGTGTGTGGTCTTGTTCTTGACCCGTCGTTGAAAATGGCCAAAGGGGTTTGTGTGGTTACGGGCCTGATCCACCTTGTGAATCTGGCATCAAAGAGATTAACTTTAATGCATTTAATGACATTAAAATGATATTTGAAAGAGTGTTATATGATTAAGATTACTGATGATAAAAACTGTTTAACTGGAGGACTGGTTAAGTCATATTTCATTGGTAATTAGAGGAAATAATTAATTTTTCATTTATTTGAAGTGATGACTAATGACTTAGAAGTAGAGTTAGACTCAGGGTGCATTGTGATCCTAAATCAAAGACACAACATCTTTTGGGGCAACCGAGTATGAAATTCAGTTAGAATGCTCACTAGTGACATGATTTTGGGGACGAGTTTAACCCAAGACATGCAGAATTCACCACTCACGAGTCAATTAGAAAAATTAAAGAATTTTATTTAAATATATATATATATACAAATCAGGAACTGAGGGTTCACTGGATAAGGTCCAGTGGGGATTGCAACGGAACCGCAGCGTCTGAGGAGGGGAGAGCAGAGGAACAGGTGAGTCCAGGGAGTTAAAGGTGCAGAGTAAAGACTTACGGGAAGCTGGGGGCTGAGGAATTGGGGAGGGTAGGTGGATTGCCAGGGTGAATCCAAGAGGGGGTGTCCAGGAGAGAGGGCGTGAGGAGAGCGGGCCAGCAGGGAGGAGAGGAGAACAGTGAATGCTGCGTCCAGGAGATTTATGGGGCACAGGTGAGTAATCCAGCGGGATCGTGGAAATGTCCAAGTAGTCAATCAGAGTAGCCACAGGAAAACCAGAGAAGCTCCAAAAGCTTCAGAAGTCCAAGGAGATCCTGAGGAGTCAAGGTAAGGTCCACAAACAATTCAAAAATCCTGGGAACAGGTAAGCACAAGTATATCCACAAGGGTTCTAAAATCCAAAAATCACTAGAATTAACCTGGAGACACAAAGGGCTGGAACTACCAAGTTGTAGTTAATCATCCGGCGTCGAGATCTTCTTCTTCTTCTTCTTCTTTGTGTTTATTGGCGGGTGGCATCTAACTTCTAGGTGCATTTCCGCCACCTACTGTGCTGGAGTGTGAGTCGGAGTAAGAGCGTAAAAAAAATAAATAAATAAATAAATAATAAAATAAAAATAATAAATTCTATTCAACAAACCACTGTGTTTTAGATACTCAATAACCAACTTATATTTCCTTTCTTCACCATTTAACAAATTCTTTACATTTATCACTCCACCTCCTATGTTTTTTAATTTCTCCCTGAGTTGTCCTCTACTTTCCTCATATTTTATGCAGTCACACAAAACATGTTCCACTGTTTCTCCCCCCACCCCACATCCACACAAACCTGTGGGATGTTTCCCTATCAGATGCATTGTATTATTAAGCCCAGTATGTCCCAATCTTAATCTTGATATTATTCTTTGATCTCTACTATTCATTCTTATATATTTCCATTTTCCTACTTTCCCTTGTATCTGAAACAAATGTCTTCCTTTCTCTCCCCTTTCCCACATTCTTTGCCACTCTTCCATTATATGTGCTTTAATGATAGATTTAATTTCAGCGGCACTATATGCAATATTTATTATTTTTCTCTCTCTTATTGCCTTTTTGCAAAATTATCTGCCATTTCATTTCCTTCTACTCCTCTATGTGCTGGTACCCATAAAAATGTAATTCCGTACCCAATTTCCTTAATCTAAATATGGTCTCATATTTCATAATACATCTATTCGACTCTTGGTAGACATTAATCTAACTGACACTAACACAGATAATGAATCAGTACATATAATTCATTTTTTTAATTCTATTTTGTTCCATCCATTGAAGACTAAATAAGATAGCTAACATCTCCACTGTGTACACAGATAAATGATCTGGAGTTCTTCTCCTAACTACTACTCCTATATGTGGTATCACAAATGCAAAACCGGTTTTCCCCCTACCAGGTCCTTTGATCCATCTGTAAAGATGTGCACAAAAGACTCATAGCTTTTTAATCTATCTTCTGTAATTTTATACCAATTTCCTTTCCCTCCACTGCTTCTCATTTTATCATAAATACCATAATCAACACACACTTCCGGAAATATCCATTTTGGATTAACTGTATAAAAAACTTTTTAATTTGTACTTTATCATGGATCTTACTCTCTTTTGCCCAATCTTGCACTTTCCAGCTACCATATTCCTTCGTCATTTTCTCCTTTTCCCAACATGGACTCAGTGCCCTTTTTCCAGCGTAGAGATTCTTCTTCTTCAAGTTTAATGGCAGGTGGCATCTAACTGCTAGGTGCATTTCCGCCACCTACTGTGCTGGAGTGTGAGTCGGAGTAAGAGCGACAAAAGAAAAAAAAAAAGAAAAAAAAAGAATAAAAGAAAAGAAAATAAAAAATAAAAATAAAATAAAAAAATACTAAATTCTATGCAACAGACCACAGTGCTTTAGATATCCAACAACCAACGTATAATTCCCTTCGTCACCATTTAACAAATTCCTTACAGTCATCACTCCACCCCCTATGTCTCTTAATTTCTCCCTGAGTTGTCCCCTACTTTCCTCATATTTTATGCAGCCACTCAAAACATGTTCCACTGTTTCTTCCCCCACTCCACATCCACACAAACCCGTGGGATGTTTCCCATCAGATGCATTGTATTATTAAGCCCAGTATGTCCCAAACCAGCGTAGAGATGTGTTCTCCTCCTCCTCTTATAGCTGGACCCGCTGATTGCTAATGAGCTGCAGCTGGAGCCTCCCTCTCCTGAAACACTTCAGCTCAAAGATGGAACAAATGAGAGGAGCGCTCACCTCAGCACATGACAACTAGGTGATAATTGAGTCACTTGGTGATAAAATGAAAATGGGAAATAAAACAGTAATTTTTGTGTCTTTTTTATGAAAGTGGGTCTGGCTTTCTGTAGTCTTTACTTCTGCTTCTAACCAAACCAACATTCATCCAAATGTAAGGCTAATTAGCAAAATAAGAACAAGATATGCCGTACAAAAATATAAAACCTTTGCTCCTAAACCCTCAGGATGGACTCTTCTGCGTGCCTGGATCAAGGACGATGCTGGGGTGGATCTTCTCCTTTTCCCTCTGACCTGTCTCGTCTCTCCTCGTTAAGTGTTTATTCGACTCACCCACCCCTTGTTATCCTGATTACCTTCATGTGTTTAAACCCTCTGTTTGTGCTTGTCTTTGTCAGATCCCTGTCTCTAATGTCACCTTACCTACCATTATTCATATTAAACAGTTCTTTGCCTGCTAGTTTGCCTCCTGTTCCTGCTCAGGGTTCCCCTGATTTGTCAAAAACTTGGTCATTTATCCTCTGCCGTCAAGACAAACGAGGAATTTGCGGGTTGTTTTTGACCAATCGATGTCTCTTGAAGGCCACTTAAAGCTTTTAACCAAATGGGGGTCAAGGTGTGTTATTTGTACCATATGCTTTATCTATATAAACCAGTTTAAACCACCCTACTGAATAATGGTCATTTTTGGGAGTGTAGCAGGAACAGAGTTATATAGGAAACTTTTATACTTGTGTGTGTGTGTGTGTGTGTGTGTGTGTGTGTGTGTGTGTGTGTGTGTGTGTGTGTGTGTGTGTGTGTGTTTGTGTGTGTGTGTGTGTGTGTGTGTGCGTGCGTGCGTGAGTGAGTGTGTGTGTGCGTGCATATACTCTTGTTCTTTCTGTGATATTTTTGTTTTTTCTGTCTTTTCTTTCTTCTTTACTTCATAAATTGAAATTGTGTTAGCCAACCTGTCCAGAAAAAAATTTGTTCAAAGTTAAATTAGGATTGTACTGTTGTTTCATTTGCATTAATGTTATTTTAGTTAAAAGTGGCAAATAACATATGTCTTTCTTCTTTCTGTCCCCTTTCCATTTTGGTTTAAGAATTTTAGTTTTGTATATTTATTTTAGTGTGAATAAATGAAAATAAAGTTTAAAAAAACTAATTGTTAATTAACTGAACTCAGTTGGAATGTTTTATTTTACAAACTAATTGTCTCGATTTGTCGCTGTATAAATAAACTGAATTGAATTGAATTGAACTGAATTGAATTGAATTGAATTGAATTGTCACATGCCTGATACGGGCTGTTAGGTCCTTGTATGACTGCCGGCAGTAAGTCGGGCTCGTTCCCAGTGAGAGTTGGACTCCGCCAAGGCTGCCCTTTGTCACCAATTCTGTTCATAACTTTTATGGACAGAATTTCTAGGCGCAGCCAAGGTGTTGAGGAGATCCGTTTTGGTGGCCTGAGGATCGGGTCTCTGCTTTTTGCAGGTGATGTGGTCCTGTTGGCTTCATCAGAACGCAATCTTTGGCTTTTGCTGGAGTGGTTTGCAGTCAAGTGTGAAGCAGCTGGGATGAAAATCAGCTCTTCTAAATCTGAGACCATGGACCTAATTCGGAAAAGGGTAGAAAGCCTCCTCCAGGTCAGGAATGAGGTCCTGCCCTAAGTAGAGGAGTTAAGTATCTCCTCATTTGTTCACTAGTGAGGGAAAGCTGGAGCGTGAGATCGATAGGTGGAATGGTGCTGCATCTGCAGTGATGCGGGAGTATCAATTTGTCGTGGTGAAGAGAGAGCTGTCAGAAGGCGAAGCTCTCGATTAACCGATCGACCTATGTTCCTACCCTCAGCTACAGTCATGAGTTTTGGGTAGTGACCATCGACATGTACATATATGGGCAATGGGTTTCCATATGCTCCAATAACACGTTTTTGAAGAGAAATGGAAGGTGGCCACCACCGCCATTTTGACCGTGTCACAGGTTCCATCAAGCCCAGACAATTCCACAAAAGGGAAGAGAGGTGGAGCTGAGGGTGGGGCTGTAAGGCTGGGATTAACTGACGACACCCGGTCAAACTAGCTACAAGCTAACCTGAAGCTAACCCAAAGCTAACGCGGAGGTGGGAGCTAAGCTAACGGAGGTAGCAACCTAGCTACAACCGGAGTTAACTGTGCACAACACCAGAGCTTCTGAGTCAGAGATACGCCGGGCTGACGGCTGGGTAAAACCGGGTGGAACACAGAGGTCTCCGAGACCTCCACAAGCCGGCAGCCGCACAGCAGACAAGCGCCACTGCGATCTGAGATGCGCAGAGCTGCCGCTGGGGAGAACTGGGTGGAAAGGTTTCCATCCCAGAGCTCCACATGTCGGCAGCCCGCACAGCAGACAGAAGCCACGATCAGACAGAGATGCGCCGAGCTGCGGGGAGGGGAGAACGGGTGGAAAACAGGGGTCTCCCGAGAGCTCCACAAGCCGATAGTCGGAACCCAGCTCCACCAACATGTTATGTTTCAACCCATTTTCTAAAGTGCAGCATTATGTTAAATGCACTGAGTTTTACCCTATTACATTTAAATTTCATGGTTAAACAGTACATGTTAAAATCTAAGCTCAGCTCGGCAGTGACCTAAAATACATAAATGTAATTTTACTTACCGAAAAAAATGAAGTGGAGACTCCTTGGACGCTCTATTAGTGCAATTAATGCCACAGCAAGTCATTTTGTCCAACAGTTGCACAAATAATATCCAAAAAAGAACGCACAAACGCTATAACTAATGGTCTAAGTTGAGAGACTGAAACTGACAGTTTCCAAGCCAGACCGAGGCTTAGACTGAGGCCTTTCCCCGGAGCTAGCTCTGTGGTCACGTGGGTCTGATGCTCATTAATTATACAGAATTTTAGGCTTTTAATACACTTAAACAGAAGAGTGAGAAAAAAATTCACCCCCCCTCAGAGTTGTCATGAGTGTAAACTAGATCTATGAAACCAAAAACACGTTTTGGTACCAGGCTGTAAACATGTTTATTTCTGCTGTGAAATTGGTATTTTTAACATGGGAGTCAATGAGGATTTGCTCGCTTCTGACACCAGCCCCCAGCGGATGAGGGTGGAACTGCAATTTATTTCACTTCCACGTTGGACTCAATTTCTGTCCTGCATTGTGGGGGCTTGGTAGTGACCGAAAGAACGAGACCGCAGATACAAGCGGTGAAAATGAGTTTTCTCCACAGATTGGCTGGGCTCCCTTAAAGATAGGGTGAGAAGCTCAGTCATCCGGGAGGGGCTCGGAGTAGATTTGCTGCTCCTCCACATCGAGAGGAGCCAGTTGAGGTGGCTCGGGCATCTGGTCAGGACACCTCCCTGGTGAGGTTTTCTGGGCACGTCCAACCGGGAGAAGGCCTAAAGGTAGACCCAGGACACATTGGAGGGGCTATGCCTCTCATCTGGCCAGGGAACCCCTTGGGATTCCCCCGGAGGAGCTGGCCCAAGTGGCTAGGGAGAGGGAAGTCTGGTCCTCTCGACTTACTGCCCCCGCGACCCGTCTCCGGATAAGTGGATGGATGGATGGATGGATGGATGGATGGATGGATGGATGGATGGATGGATGGATGGATGGATGGATGGATGGATTGAATTGAACTGAATTGAGTTGAATTGAATTGAACTGAGTTGGAGTGTGGCTGGTAAGGTTCTCTAGCTGAAGATGTTCTAGACAGGAAAAAAGCTTTCTACAGATCGTAAATAATAACAACTGATAACGCCATTTTTGTACAATTTTCAAAAAATAAAATAAAAATACATTATTTGATTTAGGTTATGTCCGTTAAAGTTTGACAATTTAAATCAAAAATGGCCTTTAAATGTTTGTTAACACTTTACAAAAAAGTCCCTTTTTAATGTTAATTAATGCATGATTAAGCATTTCTAATAAATAAAGTGTAAACCGCAGCTTAATCATATTGTTAAATGCATTTGAGAGTTTTTGACACATTTCATTAAAAATTATATTTGTAATTCTGTTCAATTCATGAGTATTGGTTTTGGTCCACTAATGTCATATTTTCAGTCTCAAATTAACACAATAAAATAATTCAAATTTAAAACAGGTTTTATCTGCATCACTTTGTATTTTATCAGCAAATTCTATTACAAATGCTGTTTTTGTTTTAGTAAGTCAATTTTATTTATACAGCACTTATATATGACAGACACCGAATCACAAAGTGCTTCACATAGATCAAATTAAAATAAAGCATGATGATCTCAAAACAGAAATAGATTAACCTCAGGAAAAAATAAAATAAAACAAATTGTAGATTATTACAAATATGAGTTAAAAATAAGAACACAAAAGATTTAGGTAACAGCAGCTTTAAATAAAAGGGTCTTTAGCTGTTTTTTAAAAGTATGTATTACAAATTTATATTATATTTATATTACAGATTTATCTCATTGTTAAATAACTCTCTACTTCTTGTTTTCCTCTTGTTTTTTATTTAATTTATTTGCTAAATAAGGGGCTATTTGTATTCTTTATGCCTCTGAGGTAATTTCTCTCAGACACCGTCAGCTTTGTTTAGCCTTTACGTACACTTATGTTGTTATTTCATGGGAATACACTCTTTTTTTCATTGTGGCCATTCATGGCGGCCAGACAAATTAGACAGCAAATTCCCACAATCATACTTGCCAATTCACCCCAAGACAAAAGGGGAAAACAGCTGATGGGAACAAATCTTCCTGTGTTCACTCCACGAGGGAGCAGTCGTCACTTAATGGAAAATGCAATTGAGACATCAACCGTTTGACAGAATTGATGGACAAAAATTTGGGTTGCCAGGTCTGATCCTTTGAGACTGGAGGAGTGGTCGGCTTGGAGTAAAGTGTGCTGTGGGATATTTCAGTGATTAAGCGCTAAGTCTGTGTGGGTATTGTCTTTGTTTTCATGTGTGTGGGGTGTATGTGTGGGAATGGACCCTGGTCTGACTTGTTGATTAATGGCCAGTGTGTGTATGTGTGAAAACGCTCGTGGTCCTGTTTCCATGCTAATGAGCAGCGGCAGATGGGAGCGAGGAGGTGGGACCAACAATGAATAAACGCACCAGCAGCCATCTAAAGAAAAAAAACCTTATAGAGCCTAGTGTGTGTTCCTCTAACAAATACGCTCAGATTATGTCCCTCCTGCAGGAGAATAAACCCTGAATAAGCTAAAATATGATCTTAGCATGTTTGGAGAACAGTGAGTAGCCAATACACTTTGAGCTCAATTTCCTCCACGAGGAACATCACTGCAGTCTGGCTGCTTTAACAGGCACACCTACCTAGTATCTGACTCATTTTAACCACCTGAACCCGTTAAATAAGGTGTTCCTGTATTATAACTGTGACCTGATTCTCCAGTTCCATTGCATCCCAAAGGTTCTGGACCGGATTGAGATCTGGTGACCGTAGAGGTTGGTTGAGTCCAGTGAACTCATTGTCATTAGAAAATTTTTATTTGAGATGATCTGAGCTTTGTGACATCTTTATCCTCCTGGGAGTAGCCATCAGAAGATGGGTCCACTGTGGACATTAAGGGATACTCAGGTAGGCTGCGGTGTTTAAACCAGGCTCAGGTGGTACTGGGGGGTCCAACATTGGGCCAGAACATCTCCCTCATGGACAGATCCATGCTTTCATGTTAGTGACACCTAATTCTGACCTGACCATCTGAATGTCAGACTAGTAAAGGTTTATCCAGTCTCTTGTGTTCTGGTGAACCTATGTGAATCAAAGCCTAGGTTTTATGGTCTTCTGCTGCTGGAGTTCATCTGCTTCAAGGTTCTTTGTGTTCAGAGACGCTGCTCTGCAGACCTTGGTAGAAACCAGTGGCTATTTGAGCTACTGTTGCTTTCTGTCATCTGGAACCAGTTTGACCATTCTACTCAGAAGTTAACATAACATTGCCTTCACTGAACAGCCATCTTTCTCACACCTTTCTCTCTAAAGATGCTTGTGTGTGGGCAAATCCCAGTAGATCAGCAGTTTCTGAAATACTCAGTCTGTCTGGTGTCATCAACCGAACACATTCTGAGTTTTGCTTATTCCCTTCCTTCTCCAGGTGCATAGATCACACTGAACTGCTGCCAAGTGACAGGCTGATATTTGTGGAAACGGATCGATCATGAGTCTTGTGGTCCTGCCTGGTGGTCCTGCCTTTTAGACAAATATAACTACTTCCCCTCTGTGAGTGCAGATAACACGCTGCTGATTAGCAACACTGTGTGTGTGTGTGTGTGTGTGTGTGTGTGTGTGTGTGTGTGTGTGTGTGTGTGTGTGTGTGTGTGTGTGTGTGTGTGTGTGTGTGTGTTTGGGACCTCCTCTGTGCAAGCTTGTGCCGTTCACATCACAGGAAGCCATGCCTGTTTCCTGCTAAGAACTTTATTTTTCATTCTTATGTTTCTTATTTTCACTCTTTCTACTCATTCAAAGCATTTTTGCCGTCATTTACAGATTTTTTTAAAGAGATTATTCCTCAAAAATCCAAGGAAGAAGGGATTGCCAGCCCTCCATCAGAACAAAACAGAATAGGAAAACTCACACTTTGGTTGATTCAGTGGCTTTGAAATTGTCTTCATCACACATATTTTAAAAATCTTGAATGCTAATGACACATTTTGGATGTTTAGATTATTTTAATTCCTATAAGTCATTTGAAAAACGACTTATAGGAATCTGCTCGTTGTTTTTGTTTTGAATAATAAGGTACAACCAGTGTGTGTGTGTGTGTGTGTGTGTGTGTGTGTGTGTGTGTGTGTGTGTGTGTGTGTGTGCAAGCATGCGTGCGTGCATGTGTGTATCCTAAAAGTTCTTGAGGAATGCTCTTAGTGCTGTTGTAGTTTCTGCGAACAGGAAATAGACTTGCAGAGCCAGGAAGTGTCTTCATGGAGAGAGGAAGTGTTTTCCAGCATCCGCCCTCTGTCTGCTGGATGGGGAAGGAAGGAGGGAGTGAGGAGCATGGGGAGAATGAAGCTCAGAGTTGTTTCAGGAAGGAGAAAGGGGATGAGGGAGATCCGTGTGACGTTTCAACTTCCCTGAAAAACAAATCTCAGTCCAAATGTTGCATCTTTCTTTGGAGATGTGTATTAGCTCACATCTGAATTTAATGTTCACCAAATGTGTTGACCAGGAAAAGATTATTTTAGTTTACATCTAAAACAGATTTGATCCCACTCAGGGTTTACTTGGCCTAAGTGGTTCATACTGCACACCAAAGTCCTATGCATGTACCATGGGGGGCAGAGAGGTCAAAGATTCAAATGCAGAACTGGAAAGTAAAAGTCAGGCTGCTGCAGGAGATTAAAAGTGGGTCAAAAAAATAAAATATTTAAATTTGTATAAAAAAGAACAGGTTAAAAAAAGGTAGACATGTTTTAAAGCTGCATTGTTGACTCGTTTGATCATTGGGACATGGGTCGTCTTCTGTCCTGTCTCACTGTCTCCTTCCTATTAAAGGCATTAGTGTAAATCACCAGAAACCTCATTGTGCTCTATCACCAGACTTGTGCAAGAGGCAAGCAGGTAGAAGGAAGCAGGTAGTCCTTTCGCTCTCACAACACAACAAGTGTGGTTTATGCTTGTGTGAATTATTTAACATGTGTCATCCCAGCGCCCCTCACACTCCTAAAAACTCCCCAGAGAGAGATCCTATGAGGTGAAAGGTCAGGGGTCGGCACTCTGTGTGTGTGTGTGTGTGTGTGTGTGTGTGTGTGTGTGTGTGTGTGTGTGTGTGTGTGTGTGTGTGTGTGTGTGTGTGTGTGTGTGTGTGTGTGTGTGTGTGTGTGTGTGTGAGAGAGAGAGAGAGAGAGAACCATTCTTTCTAGCAGAAGCACACTTGAGTTCAGAAGAGGAACAACAAAGCACACACACACACACACACACACACACTAACATGTTATGATGATGGGATCTTTGAGTCCTTCTAGAAACCTGCTTATTTAAATTAGTTGATGATGAATTTTGATTTCTGATCAAGGAATAAATACATGAAAAATTATAAATCTGAGTGAGCCTCCTTATTGTTTTGGTGAATAAAATTAGCAAGTGTGTGTGATACATGTGTGTGTGTGTGGAGATAGCACTCGATGGACAGATGGCCCTTTGTGACTCCTGACACCTGACAGCTGCTGCTTTGCTCCTCTTTACCTCTCTTTTCGTACCCCCTCTCCTCACACCTCACTTTGTTTCTGTTCTCCTCCTCTGTTCTTCTCCTCACTCCTCTTTTAATCTTCTTTTGTGCTCCTGTGAAGGCATTTAGAGAAGGACTGCAGTGTGAAGAGGAATGTGTGCTGCACAAGGAGATGGGACAGTCGTGTGCGTTGGTAGGAATTAAGAACCTTTATAATGACATTTATAATAAAATTACTATTGTTACATTTTACATTACATTATTAAATAATAAAATAAACATTTGAAAATAAGGGACAATGTTTATAATTATAACATAATTCACTTTTTGACAGTAAAAAGGTTAACCCAATTATCCAGCAAACTCTGTAATTAACTACCTCAATAAGTTTAAGTTAATACCACATTAAAGTTTCTATATTTCCAATATTTATGGTACAAATCAGTTTAACCAGCAGGTTTTCCTGCTTTAACACACTTGAGTCACCTGTGCAGCAGCTCTCCAGGCTCCACAGAAGCCAGTTAATCGCCTGCTGCTTAAAATCAGGTGTGTTGGAGCAGAGAAACCACTAAAATGTGCTGGTTTGCAGCTCTCCAGGACTAGGATTCCCTACCCCTGCTTTAGATTTATTTTTCGGCTTCCATACTCACCACCCAGTTACAGTATCTGTTCTGTCATTCCCAGTCTCTTAGTTTTATTTTCAATTTTTACTTCTCATACTTCTCAACTATTTTAATGTTTTCTTTGTTCCAACACACCTTATTTTAATCACTAGATGATCAATGGGCTTCTACAGAGCTTAAAAACGGGTGAGGAGGTGATGCAATCATTGTTTTAGGTGTGTTGGAGCAGGGAATCAACTAAAACACTTTGGGTAGTGACACTCGAGGACCAGAATTGGTTATCCCTGCTCTAATTAGATCAATCAGGGCAAGCATCTTGCTGAATCAACTAATTTTTTCAAAGTCCAAGTCGTTTCAGACCCCAGGAAGTTGATTTCGGTGTGTTTCTCCAGAAGGGATGAATGAAACACCCAGAATGATGATACGACATATATTGGTTGATTCTCATCCTCTCTCCTTTACATTTAGGGATTTAGAAAATAAGGCTTCAAACCAGATCACAGGGGCCAGTTAGTGCCGGTGTAATAGTCTTTTAGTGTTTATTTAAGCTCTCAGTTAGCTGGGACATGCCTTTGGTGAGGGATGGCCCCAGCACTACCATAAAGGCCATGATGATGGAAGGGATTGTTTTGGGTTGATAAACGCAGCTCAGTGAGGTTTTTCTGTTCAAAATGCACAAAATTATAATAAGTAAATAAAGCCTCAGGAATTATTTCTATTAGGGATGGACAATATATCGGCATCAATATAGGCATCAGTTCGATAAATAAAACTGGGTCGATATTAACAAACGATATTTTTTCCATCTCATCTCCATTTGTTGGCCTGTTCCGGGGGGGGGGGGGGGGGGGGGGTGTTAGTCATATGAACAGTGAAAGAAATCATCTCAGAACCGCAAATGTGTGTGGTGTGTACATAATAACGTGAATTAAGTTTTAATGATTTCATTCTATACGAAATCTGCTGATTTTAGAAGCATTAATGTCAGTATATCGGTATTGGCGAATATTGGTTATCGGTCATAACAGTGATCTCAATATCGAATATCGGTATTGGCCCAAAAATTTCTTATCGGTGCATCACTAATTTCTATGTCAGTCAAATGTCAGACCGAGGCTTCTTTAGATAAATACACTTGTAGCTTCTTTTCAACGATACAATGTAAGCAGGCAGAAAATAACTTATTTTGTATGTAACCAAAATACTTCTATTCTTATTTTTCTATTTTCTTTTACCTGTAATTGTTCATTCTTTACCATTTGTCAGGTTAGCTTGGGTGACTTGATAGAATAGAATAGAATAGTCTTTATAAGTCACACAGTGGGGAAATTCTCTTGCTACAGGAGCAAATACACTTAAAGATTACAGGTAAACACACAAAGACAATAAGCTATTATATTCTAACCTTCAACCACTAAAAACAACAAATAAAAAAGAAACATGTGTTTCCAGAACTATGCAGCATAAAGGACACAAACACACTAACGTACATTTGTTATTGGTAAATGGTAAATGGCCTGTATTTGATATAGCACCTTCTAGAGTCCTAGAACCACCCAAGGCACTTTACAACACAATCATTCACCCATTCACACGCTGGTGGGGATGAGCTACAATGTAGCCACAGCTGCCCTGGGCCGCACTGACAGAGGCGAGGCTGCCAAGCACAGGCGCCACCGGTCCCTCCGACCACCACCAGCAGGCAAGGGGGTTAACTGTCTTGCCCAAGGACACAACGACAGCGAAAAGCTGAGCTCGAACCGGCAACCTTCCGATTACAGGGCAAGCACTTAATTCCTGTGCCACCATCGCCTCGTTTTTGCACAAGTATTGAACACACACTGAATATAGTGATACACTGATGTTACTGTGCAACTGGATAATGCCAGTACCAGTTAAACTGAGGAGTCAGAAGCATCAATAAATAAACTGTATTATTATTTTTCTTGAACATAAAACCCAAAATGACTCTTGTGTTGCTCAAGACAACATGCGATCATTCCAAAATGATTTCTTTCCGCCTAACCGATGATGCTATGGTGATCTAAGCTGTTTTAGAGCTGCAGAGAAAGGTTATGCTGAGGTGTGTTGCTTCCCCTGCTGGGTGACACGTGGGATTGAGTGGATTCCTCAGAGATTAAAAAAACAACCTGCCCGGCTGCTGAACTGTCACTCTCACCTCGGGACACTCGGTCGGTGAGGACAGCTGGCCGGCTGAGAGTGGACGTATATCTGTGTGTGGAGGTATCTGGAGGTTTGTGTGTGTGGCTGTGTTTCGCTTTCTTTGTGTGATCCCTGGAGGTCAGAGGTCGAGCTGTGGTTCACAGAGAGCCACGCTGTTCCCCTCCCAACAGGAAGGAGGGCACTGTCCATATGCTGTCTTCAGTCACACACAAGCTCTGATTCACACGCTCACACACACACTCACACAAACACACACACTGATATCATCACAAACAGGTACACACAGAGGCTTGACCAACTACAGCCACACTTATTCATTGATTTACGCGCAAATACACTCATCTTTAATTAAATGCTCATGGGCTTCTACACATTTTCATCAACACATGAGTAAAAACAAATATGTTCCTCCCATTGAGCAACCAGTTATTACACCAATTATTTGTCTAATTCAATGAAATTAGCACAAAATAAAGTTAATTTTCTTTTTTCCATCTTGTCTTTTATTACTGAGCAATGTGTCAACGAGAAAGGTGAGAGTAGAAGAATAAATGAGCCAAAACGGTGCACTGATATTCAGGATGCCTATCCTAAAGGGTCTAAACAATGCACATCATGTTATTCTTTAAAATCAGTTCAGCTCCAGGTTAAAGGTCATGTGCTGCAAAGATAAACAAAACTAAAATCCTTATTAAAACGATCTCTGTTGGCTTCTTCTATTGATTTCTCTCTCTAGGAAGGAAACACAAATTAAGACATTTACAACAGCTCCAATTCTAAATTTCAATAAAAGGTATGCCCTTCATAGCAGGATGGAAATACCTGTGATCCATCAGTTGGTTCACCTCCAGCTACAAAGCTCTCAAAAAGCACAGCTCAAGCATCAGGACACAGATAAGCAAATACTTTGATGCTATACAGGACACTGGCACTGATAATGCACTGGTCTTCTGGCACAAAAACCAAAACAGATTCACACAACTTGGCACTGAAGGTTCTGTGAGTTCCTGCATCCTCTGCACCATTTGAGAGGGTTTTCAGTAGAGGAGGCATCATCATGAGACCCCACCGTGCATGTTTAGGTCACAGAATGCTGGAGGTCAGGCATGTTTCTAAAATGTAACCAAGCTCTCCTTAAATCTTCGCTTTCGTGGTCTTTCAGGTCTTCAGCAACAAGTCTTATCCCATGATGTTCAGGCTTTGCATGACACAAGTTTTAGTTCAACTGTGTCTGATTTAATTTAAGGTGTGATTTCATGCAGGAAAGACCAATTTTCAAGAATGTTAACAAAAAATGTTCAAACTTCAAAAAATACATTTTTTGTTTTAAGTTTTCTTTGATTTATGTGGTCTTGTGTCTGTTCTCTCTGATCTTGGTGAAGTATTAGTCTCGGGTAGTGTGGTCTTGACCTCACTAGAAAATGTAATATTTTAAGCGTGCAAACCAAGGAAACGTCATTTTAGGAAAAACAAAAGGGCAAGACAAGATGAGGTTTTAAAAAGCAGAAAAGGATTCAGAAGCTCAGCTCGTGAGCAGAAACAGCATTACTCCTTAATAACCCAGTGGCAAGTGAAGAATTTTTCCAGGATGTAAGCGTTCCTTCTTGTAAGTGACTTCATGGTCATAAATCTAATGATTCCCCCCCAGATGCAAGGGAAGAGAAATCAGCCGCAGAGTGGAACTAATCACAGCAGGAGACAAAAGGTGGTCACACCTTTACCTGTCAGTGATTTTATTGGGTTTGACACAAACAGAAAATCATTGTTTTTACCATTCGTACCATAAAACTCATTCAAATCTGAGTTGTTTAATGCTTTTAAATTAGGCTAAAGTTCACATTGTGATGATACCTGCTCTGAAGCTTCTAAATCGTGTTTATTTCTGGATAAATCTTTAAATGTGTTTAAATCTAGTAAATGGTCTGTATTTGTATGGAGCCTTCTTAGGGTTCTACAACCCCCCAAGGTGCTTCACAACACAATCAGTCATTCACCCATTCACACACACTTTCACACGCTGGTGGAGATGAGCTACGAGGTGGCTACAGCTGCCCTGGGGGGCACTGACGGAGTGCCGAGCACTGGCGCCACCGGTTCCTCCAACCACCACCAGCAGGCAAGGAGAGTTAAGTGTCTTGCCCAAGGATACAACAAGCAGAGATCTCTGGTCGGAGCCGGGATCGAACCTGCAACCTTCCGATTACTGGACATTCATCTTGAGTTTATCTCAACAGTACCCACTCTAGAGTAGGTTGCTCTGGAGTGGGTACTGTTGGCCAACTCAAGATGAATGTTTCTGCTGGGAAAGAAAACAAAAAGTGTTTTTCACACCTCTCCATTTGGACCAACTTTCTCTCAGCAGAGAACGCTGAAACAAATGTTGACTGTTTACGCTCAGTCTGTTTGTGTTGTTGTTGGCATTATAAACATGAGCTCAGAAATACTAATAGACCCTGCATGCAGCAAAAATAAATCATACCTCAGTGTGAGTGATGAATCTCTTAGTTAAAGCTTGTGCAAACTGGTCATTTGTTTAAAATGTAAATACTTTATAATTAATAATGCAAAAATCAAATTAAGTGTATTTTATTTATTTTAACATTAGCCACGGTGGGGCAGTTCACAGGGAAAACAAGATGGGCAGGAAACTGAGAACAAATACATGCTGCTCCCTACTGGTCAGAAAGTATACCAGGTTAATTGGTGCATGGCCTCTTTGGAACACAAACCCTAAACAAACCTGTTTCTATGAAGAAACGAGAGATAAACAAAGAAGGCCTTTAGTTTGTTAGTTTTGAAAAAGGCTCAGGGTGAAGAGTTTTCTGATAGAGTCAAATAATCAGTTAAAGGCAAAAGTTGAAAAGGTTAAACTTCTGCAAAATTAGCATCAAGGCTCAAACAGTTAACCTCGCTGTTGGACCAGTTCTGTGGAAGTACAAACAATACAAAAGAATTATGAAATAGCTGTTTTAACTAATTTGGAAAGAAAATATTTTTGCATTTTACAAAAAGAGTTAACAGGTGAACAAAAAATGTGCTTCTCTGAAAACACTGAAAATGAATGACGGGAAAATTGTCACCACCCCAGTTAATGATCATTTTAACTGTAAAATATTAATAATATTCATTTGTGATAACATAAATAACCAAATAAAAGCTAAATGTATCTGTTTATCACATTTATCACTTTAGACAAACCTCTTCTTTCCAGCTGGGTACTTTTCCCAAACTGAGTCCAGATGTGGCTGCAAAGATCGCCATCTGCTGGATATAACAGAAGTCTGCATTCCCAGACCTGGGTGTTTAATGTGAAGTTCACAAATAAAAACAAGTGTCCACAAACAGCAAATCACATAACAATTACAAAGCCATAGAAAGGAGAAACTCTCCATATTTCTTACATTGACTCGTCTGGTTTATTTTTTACATCAGCCCCTCACACATAAGCTCACTTGAGAGTTCTGCTGCAGACCAGAACCTGCTCAACAGCCTCCTGCAGCTTCTTTATGGACATCATTGCCAGCTGGAAACTTTCCTGGAAGTTTCCGTTGCCATCCTTCACCCAGGCTGCTCGGAGCTCCATGACCCACTCCAGGATCCCGTCCATCTGCTTCTGCACCTCCTTCTGCTCCTCCAGCTCAGCTAGCAGAGCCTGTCTGGCACAAACCTCTGCTTCATAGGCTCCATGGAGGTCCGCCATGGACGATTCAAGCTTGAGAATCTCCTGAGTAGAAAAGGGATATGTTATAAATGGGTGATGTTCTCCGTGACTGGGTAGAAGGAGCATCTCAGCAGAAGAAGAAGAAGAAGAAGAAGAAAACATCATTTCTATAGCGCCTCTCAAGATAAAAATCACGAGGCGCTTCACAAAGACAACAAATGTAAAAATATAAAAAAGAATTTAGAAAATGGTTAAAATAAATTTGAAATTTGCAAAAAATTGACAATTGTGATTAAAAAAACGTTAAGGAAGAGAGAGAGTGAATAGGAAAGAGGGAAATCAGTGGATCCTGAGGAAGGTGGAATAGGTGGGGAGAGCAGAATAAAGAGAGAGTGGTGAAGAACGTCATACAAAAGCCAGCTTGAACAAGTGAGTTTTCATTGACAACCAAATTTTTTTTTATCAATTCATGAAAAAGATCCAGTCATCTTTAGGATTTGGACAAATCGTTAGCCATCTGCTTATAAGTTTGTTATTACCTACGTATCCGGTAGAAAAGCCTAGTAACTAGCAGGCCTTCTAGACGTTTTCTGGGTGAGTCCCATATTAGGAGCCAGAACGTATCAGTACATTGGCAGTGATGGGAACGTTACTTTTAAAAAGTAATTAGTTATAGTTACTGATTACTTTGTCAAAAAAGTAAGTCAGTTACTTACCAAGTTACAAGATTATAAATAACTAATTACCAAGAAAAATAAATATTTTGTTATAAAGAATAGAAGAAAAATGGGTTCCCCTCTTAATTAAACTTACTTAATTTACTATAAATTACTACAATACTGAAATATAAATGACTAATGACTGTAACATAATAAAATGCATGTCCAATATTTTTTTATATAAAACTGAATAATTAAAATAGATGGGCACTTAACAGGAGGAACTACAATCAGGTACATTACACCAGTCTATTAAAATGTCACACAGTGACATTTAACAAGACCCCAATCAGCTAAAATTCATAATTGCAAATAGAAACACCTGTAAAGGTTCCTGAGCCTTTAAATGGTCTTTCAGTCTAGTTAAATTACTGAAATAAATGTCATTTTGCACAGTATTCTAATTTTTCCAGCTTCACGTGATTGTGTGTTTTTAGTAACATTTCTGTTGCTGGTAATCTAGTAATGGTTAAATAAATAAATAAAATCCTTTAAAATGACACTAGAAGAGGCAAAAAACTGATGGAGGACTTACATTTACTAACTTGGGTCAGACCCAAACACAGAAGAGCTGAAGCTGGGTGGTAAACACACACAGTTCTAATAACACCTGAGCGCCCATGACGTCTGAGACTGATGCAACCAGTGTTACAGCGGGACTAAAGAAATGATCAGAAACAGGTTACAGTTGGATGATCTAGGCAGGTAGAAGATCGTGACGTCTGAGCGGTGAACAGGTGAGCGGACCTTCGGGACGACCCGTCAAGAAGGGCACGGCTGCAGATTCACGCCAGCAGCAGCGAATCTGCGTTCTCTTTGCGCACTGTGCCCCAGGATAATTTAAGTTTTTAAATCCACCCATGGTGCATGCTGGGTGAAGCATAAATTATTCGAGGTGACAAACTGGCAGCTTCACGTTGCAGCACATTCCCGACAAGCAATAACAAACATGCATGCACACATCACACATGCCCTATAGGTTATAAAATTGTAAGTCCCTTTGGATAAAAGCGTCTGCTAAATGAATAAACATAAACACATAAACATAAACATGCATGCCTTTACTGATAGAAGTCAATAGTTTCAGACAAACAGCTCTGGAGCTATTCACCTGGATGTCTTGAGGGTATTTCTTGTGGCACTGGTCCTCAGGCAGGAGGACATTTGGCGGAACGGTGAAGCACCGGCTCACGAGCAGCGCCTCCATCCGTTCTGACAGCTGTTTAAAGCGCTTCTCCATGAACTGCTGCAGCCGGCGGCTACACTCTCTGGCCTGGGACCGGAGCTGCTCCTCACCCTTGGCCGACTGGCCTTTCCTCAACTTCCTGACACAAACCTCCTCCACTACTGGAACAATGTCGTTCAGGCTGTCGTGGAAGGCGCTGTAGATCCGCAACATGCAGGTCTGCGGGGTGAAGCCGAAAAACTGGGCCTCATAAAGTTTTAAAGACGACGAAGAGAAACAATTTGTTTCCTCCTCCGCTGTTCCGTTGGTTTCCATGTCCGTTTCAGCACAGGTTTCCCGCGCCATGTTGAAAACACAGTTTGGTTTTTTTTCTTCTTCTACGGAGAAAAAATTAATAGAAAACACTGGACTACTGCCACCTACTGGGAAGAAAACAAACTGCATAAAATGTTGGTTTAGTAAAGCGTATATATATGTCGATGGTAAAGACACAAAACATGTATGTGTTTGTTTGTTTGTTTGTTTGTTTGTTTGTTTGTTTGTTTGTTTGTTTGTTTGTTTGTTTGCAGTATTTAAAAACACACACACTCACCAGGGCAATACAAACCAATGAGGATGCAGAGGGGTGAAACATCTTGGAAAATGCACCCGATGTATTCACAAAGCTGCTGCAGTACCGATGCGCATTAATGGTAAGCTCCTCTAGTTAGAATATATTTGCATACATTTAAATTTACATTTAAATGCAATAACTTGCTTCGGATTCACCTTAATTTCACCACTGTGTGAAAATAAGGGATATTTCAATTGTATTCTAACTGAATGTATAACAGAAATGTTATTTTTATATAGTCTGTTGTTTGTCCTTTTGATGTTGAAAGTTAATACAGATTATTTCAGAAATAAAAAAATGTGACTGTAAACTTGTGATCATGAGTTAGACATTTTTCTCATTGAAGTTAGTAGAAAATCAGGTTGAACTAGGATCATATCTCAACCTGATTTTCAACTAACTTTAATGATAAAAAATGTCTAAAATGCATATTTCTTTTGTAAACGCTCTCTATCTACTTCCGTAGTCAGCTTCAATTGTAGTTTCTATTTTTGCCCAGTAGATGGCAATAGATTACACGTAAACTGGTTTTATCAACCACCCGTGTACGCAAAAGAAGAGTGAGCAAAAGTCGCAGCAGTAGGAGGAGGAAAGACAGCGGCTTTTCCGTCTACACGTGTACTAATTTCTATGTAAATCTGTATTCTGTACCTTTTATGAACCAATCTCTCTCTGTCGGAAAAGGTAAGCGTACCGTCGGTGGAGAGAGTTAAGCGCGCTTACTGTAGCTCAGCTTGTCGGGGGCAGAGGTTACCGCTGGAAGTTTAGCCGGTTTGGCTCCTGTTAGCACCGAGACACCAGCTAGCTGACGATGCTTTTACTTTTTGTTGTGCTGTTGCTAACGTTAGCTAGTTAGCAACCGTTACTACAGCAAATGGATAAAAAACGAGACCATTCAGTGAAAGGCGTTGGCTTAAAGTGATCTAACATGTGATTTTGTGTTCTCTTTAGCCGGAAAGCCACTGTAAACGAGAACCATGGGGGCATATCTGTCGCAACCAAATACCACCAAGACCTCCTCCGATGGCGGCAACAGCAACATGAGCTTCGGCTTCTCTGCCATGCAGGGCTGGAGGGTCTCCATGGAGGTGAGGCAGCCGCGATGCCTACGATTGATTCATTAATGAAATAGTCTCGCTTTAAAATAACGACTTCATCAGAGAAAACCATTTAAATCTGCAAATACTTCCACGTTTTTTCTCTAGTATTTAACATTTTGATTACAGACTGCATCCACATTATTAAAGATAACATAATCACCCCATAGGATCATATTATCATGTCTAATGAACGTAATATGAAGAAGATTATTATTTCCAGTCCTCATTTATTTTTAAAATAATTTTACTTATTTTATGAGCAGCCACGCATAGAAATGTCCCTGAAATGTTGGTGAATCCTCTGTAAACACCTGTTTTATGTGAGAAATGATCACGTGCCATACACCGCTCCAGATTTAACTTTGAATTTAAATCACTTAAAAAAAGCTACTATAGTATTGTGGATCACTGCCACCTCTAAAAATGTGATTAAGTTGCAAATACTATCTAGTGTTCTTACCACACACTTGTTAAAATAGTAAAAGAAATTTCAAAAGGTTGGTTTGTTTTTAATGAGCAGATTATTCTCAAATAAATCCCCAAACCACCATTTCTAAGCATCAGCTGCAGCTACATCCACTTAAATTTACCTAAATTCTGGTTGTTTGCACACAGCAAATATACCGTGGTAGTGCCAGGTATTACCCTGCACCTTTTGCTCTGGTTAATCCAAACACACGAGGACAGCCCTGAATTTACCATCTTACCCTTAAATATTTATGACAGCTTACAATTACTTCTCACTTTCGGGGTGTATACACATCCATGCCATGTTTGTTCAAGTAACATTTCATGGAAAGCTTCAGTCGTGTTAATAGGAACGTTTTCTAATTACTGTAGCGCAACTAATGCAAGGATTTGTGGCTTGTTCATATTTTTAGGACTTAAATAGCATTTTCATGTTTATACTTTGAGCTTTTTGCTTGTAATTATGTCACAAACACATTACAGGCAAGTGTGAACTGTTTTGCCTCTGTTGCCACTGATGAGGAAATTAGACACTCTTATCTAATCTTATGACAGGCCTTTTCTTATCCCAGTAGTTACTCTTTAATTTAGCGTTTTATAGCTCTGATTTCTGCGTCACAGGATGCTCACAACTGCATTCCAGAGTTTGACGAGGACACAGCAATGTTTTCTGTGTACGATGGACATGGAGGTAAATTGCACCTTAAAGTGACAATTTTAGAGAAGCAAGTGTTTTTATTACAACAAATTTATTTTACTTAGGTGAAGAGGTCGCTCTGTACTGTTCAAAGTACCTTCCTGATATCATCAAAGAGCAAAAGGCGTATAAAGATGGGAAACTACAAAAGGTGAGACGTTGTGTGTGGCCAGTTGGACACAGTTATGTGTTGTGCTTGACTGTGATGTGGCTTCTTGTTTTAATGTGACTCGTTTAGCCATTCTGTTTCCCGTGGAACTGACATGTTGATGCTTTTTCAGGCACTAGAAGACGCATTCTTGGCCATCGACTCCAGGATGACCACAGAGGAGGTCATCAAGGAGCTGGTACAGATTTCTGGGCGCCCTACTGAAGAGCCACCAGCTGAGAAGGTGGCAGAGGAGGATGACTGTAAGGGTTCCCCCAGTTTATTAAAGTTTGGTTGTAACATTTGTGCAACACAATTCTTTGTATAATCACAGAAATCTGATCCTACGTGCAATGAGATAAAAAAAACTGGGTATAACAAATTATTTGCTAGATTAAATCACATTTTCATTATGATCTCTTGTGAGTCAGTCTTTCGTTCTTGTCTCAGTGGACACAGAAGAGGCAGCTTTGCTCCACGAGGAGGCCACCATGACCATAGAGGAGCTGCTGGTACGCTACGGCCAGAACCTCAACGCCATCAAAAACCTCGCAGCTCATGGGTAAACCATTAAACTTTGAATTTTTATTAAAAGCGTTAACAGCACTGTGGAAAGGGCATTTCTGATTTCTATAGTTTTATTTAATACCTTTTTTTTTTTTTCTTTAGTGGGGCAGCTAAGAAGGCTCCCTGCTCAAAAGCTGAGAACTCTGGAGAGAAAGGAGAAGATGCTGGAGGACAGAAGAAAGAAGAAGTGAATGGAGATGTGGGGGAGGAGGGGAGCAATGGGAAGGTTAAGGAGGGAGCGGGAGCATCGTGTGGGTCCAAGCTGCGAGCCTGTCGGAGAGCAACAGGAGGTGAAGGGAGCAGCTCAGGTACAGAAAATGACCTTCATGATATCTATAAATATCAATGTTGGCTTGGAATTGGTGTTATTCCCCCTTAAGTTGTTTTTTTTTTATCTTCCATTGGTTTTATTTTGTTTTTCCCTTCTGTAGGTGAAGGTGGAGAGTCAGGAAGCTCTAATGGGGAGGAAAAGGCCGGGAAGGCTGAAGGAGACGCAGGGCCTTCCTGCTCTTCTCTGTCCTCCAAGGCTGCAGCAGACACCAAGTCCAGGTTCTTTGATGACAGTGAAGAGTCTGAGGAAGGAGAGGAGGAGGAGGGCAGCGATGAAGAGGTGAGAAGAGATCATCAGGACAAGGCGTTGTCGGGCTCCAAAAGTTCATGCGGATTAACGTTGAGCTTTTCTTTACAAGGATGTTTATCTTACTCTTCTTCACCAGGATGGCAGTGACGAGGAAGAGGGGGACAGCAGTGAATTAGAGGAAGAGGACACAGAGGAGGGAGAAGAGGACTCTGAGGACGAAGAAGAGGGGGAGATGTGTTTACCTGGAATGGAAGGAAAAGAGGAGGTTTGTAGAATTTAGATATTTTCAGTCAAAATGCACAAAACTCTGAAATAAAATGTCTCACCTGTCGTGTTTGTGTCCACAGCCCGGCTCAGACAGCGGCACCACGGCTGTTGTAGCTCTGATCCGAGGGAAGCAGCTGATCGTAGCAAACGCTGGTGATTCTCGCTGCGTCGTCTCTGAAAAAGGTCAGTTTTAGTGTTGTTTTGAACGATCGGTCACCGATCATTATCAGCCAACTTCCTGGGAAAAGTACGTCATCTGTGTTTTCTGAATTCTGAATAGTTGTTGCTTTGTGATAAAAGTTATTAAGTATTTATTTCCTCATTAAAATTAACTTAAGTAAAAGCACACTTTTTTCCTTCGAAATCAAGGTGGTATCCATGTGATCGGCAGCATAGCACTTGGTCCAGACATCCCTAGTAATATTTATCGCATATGCTGAGTTACAAAATGTTTTTAACTAAGCAGACATGTAGAGACCCATGCCTTTGTGATGCAGACCTACACCACTGCCAGCTCATTGGTTCTTAGAGAATTTGGCTTTGAACTTTTTTAGATGCTATCAGATTGATTCAGCCACTAGTGATGCTGTGATCCTGCACAATATTCCTGCTGTAAAACAGCAGCTAAATAGTTGATGGTTTCAGTTATTTTGTCTGAAATGCAGCTTTCTGTCTCTGCTGCTGCAGGCAAAGCTGTGGACATGTCTTATGACCACAAGCCAGAGGACGAGCTGGAACTGGCTCGCATCAAAAACGCTGGAGGCAAAGTGACCATGGATGGGCGAGTGAACGGTGGACTGAATCTCTCCAGAGCCATCGGTTGGTGACCTAAGCATCATAGATGCACCTGCAGCACACTCGAATGCATTAAGCCTAATTTATACTTCTCCGTGTGCGTCGGTACATGACTGTAATAGGGTTGTCACGGTAACCTGTGTAGCGGTAAACCCCGGTAAAAAAGTTGACAATAATAATAACCGTCTTGTTTTAAAAAAAAAAACTATTATCTCGGTGGGTTTACCGTGGCTGCGGTGTCGGCGCAGTGACCCTTACCAGCCACCGTATCATCGGCTGAAGTTGCCGGCGGCACATGCGCACTTTGTTGTTAACAACCAAAACTTTCTTGAAGCCAAAGCTGAAATAATGGCCAAAGGAGTAGATGGCAGCGCTCAGGAGGACATTTATTATCCCTCAAAGAAGACAAAGTGGGAAGTACGGGCATCTTTTAGATATTTGAAGAATGCCGAGGGAGTTGATAGAAGACGGCTATCCTGTTTGCAGCACGTGCAGAAAAAGTGTCTGTGAAAGGCAGCAACGCTTCAAATCTCATGACACATCTGCGTGACCATCACCCACAACTCTACAGTCAACGCAAGGCAAGCTAACGTTAGCGATTTAGCTAAAATGCGTGATCCGAGGATTTGGGTCGAGGGAGAATGCAACGAGTCGCTATATAAAGCAGCCGCAGCGCCGCTACCTGCATATAAACCGTGTCGCGGACACCCCCATGTTGAAATGACACTATGCATTACGGGGCTCCCAGGGGCAGATAAGAGTTGGTCTCTCCGAGAATAATTATGAATTCAACAATGATTACTGCCTGATGACATTTTCCCACATCTGCAAAGCTCACTGGAAGGACACAAACCGAGGACAATATTTTCCTGATATAGGGATTACTCAAGTAAGGGTAAAAAAGTATCTGATTAGAAGGTTACTTGAGTACTGAGTATCATCTGATCTAATATTTTTAAATGATGACATCAAACAGACAAAAAATAAGAAGTTATGGGCAAATATTGGTATTTTAAAGACTAAAGGGAAAAAATGTAAACAAATAAACAACATAATTACAAAATAACACTGTAGTGACTATCAAGTCCCACTTTTAGTCACCCTTGGGTGCGGGTGGAGGCAATGACTCGCTTCAACAATATTGTCCAGGCAGAAAGCGGGTATGGGTTTATTGTCCCATTTATTGAATATGTTGACGATCGCAAGCTGGGTCCAGAATGGCTGTTTCTTGTCCAGGTTTATGTAAATGATGAAAATTATAACGGCAAATTAGATGTGGCATATGAAACCAAACGAAGCGGTAAAAACCGTGTGACGTCACCCAGAAAACGCCAATGCACTGCCACCTCAACACCTTTATAGGCTCCGCAGTGCCACCAGTGGTTAAAGGAAATACAAACCACAGTGCAATAAACTGAAATGTACATAAAACATTGTCAAAATAAACTTAGACCATAATATAATCTAAACCAAAACAATGGCTCCTACAAACACATTTTAGGCAAAATTTAGACACAAACTGAGGACAATATTTCCTGACATACAGGGTTTATTTAATTGTGAAAATGTAGCACGTTTAAAAAAAATACCGCGATAATACCGAAAACCGTGATAATTTTGGTCACAATAACCGTGAGGTTAAATTTTCACACCGTGACAACCCTAGACTGTAATGGTGGCAGGATACCTCAGCAGCACTACGCCATCTGTTGTCCAAGTGGGGAATTGTTTTGCAACACTCCCCAGCAGACAGAGAAGTCTGGCAGCAAAACGTCTGTCAATGCGTGTACACCTCTCCCTCGCGGAGCTGTTGGAGAACTATGAATTGGGCTTTACAATGACTAACTTTTTTCTTGTGAACTTTCCTCTCAGGTGACCACTTCTATAAAAGGAACAAGTCTTTGCCACCGGAGGAGCAGATGATTTCTGCCATGCCCGATGTGAAAGTTCTGACTCTGAATGAGGATCACGACTTCATGGTCATTGCCTGTGATGGCATCTGGTCAGTATAAATCTGTCTAAGCGCGTTTTAATAGAGTTTTTGTTTTTTGGTGAGTGATTATTGTCACTTGATGTTGCGTTGGGGCGAGGTTAAAGAAACTAAATGCTCCGTAAAGGATGGAAGCTAACCCCATTATACTGTTGTCGTGGATGTATACAATAAACATGATATAACACCTGTTAAAAGTGTTGTTTCTGTAAATGTGGCGACAGGAATGTATTAAGCAGTCAGGAGGTGGTGGACTTCATCAGTGAGAGGATCAAACCAGACCGAGACGGTAAAGTCCGAGCCCTCTCATCCATAGTGGAGGAGGTAAGAAAACGGCTCCGATTTCTCCCTCGTAGTCTCGGGTCGACTCTAAATCCTCATTCATGGTTTCCAGCTGTTGGACCACTGTTTGGCGCCTGACTCATCTGGAGACGGGACAGGATGTGACAACATGACTTGCATCATTATCACACTCAGGCCACACCCCTCTCAGTCAGATGGCACAAAGAAGAGGAAGCACCAGGAGGAGGAGGGGGATAAGGCAGGAGAGACTGAGACGGGGGAGAACGAGAAAGAGAACGACAGCAAAAAGGCAAAAACTGAATAAAGGAGGAGCAAAAGGATCCCGGAGGGAGCAACTGGTCCCACACTACCGCCGATCGACCAGAGACGCATTCTGTATAAAAACAAAATCCTTACCTCACAAAGATAATCCCACCCTGAAGCAGACGTCAGAGACCAGATATCAGATCAGCTGAACTCAGATCATCTGTATAGATTTTGTGTTCTTGATGGATTCTCACAGTGACACACCCAGTGAAGGTTATCCCAGTTTGTCCAGCTGGAAGGAAGTCGAACACTTTTAGTTCTGAATTATAACGAGGCGAGCTTTCCACTCCTGCCTCGCTGCAATTTCTGTTATTTGTGTCTCGCGGCTGCAGGAGGAACCGGTTCAGAGATCGCCGTGTTCGTCTCTAAACCGCCTCCCTCTTTCTGCAGCTTCGCACCGTTAGAACATCTGTTTCCACCTGGCAGCTTCTGCTTGTTTGGGTAAAGCTTGAAGATGGTTAGTTGTTGACGGTGTGAAACCTACATGGCCTTCGTTCCTGTGCTCTATAAGACGTGTTGATGAGGGTTACGGCCATAGGTGAATGAATGAGTGAGTGAACAAGCATCATGGTCCTGTGTAACTCAAGACTAAATGATGCAGTGAGGATGAGTCTGTTGCTCTGAGTGTTGGTACCGTGTTTCGGGTTCTCTGATGTTGAGGACCAGTTGTGGGTCATTTGGACTTTACCCATTTGCCAATAGAGGAGCGGATTATTTCTCTTAGTTTATGTAATTTACATTTTCCATTTAGTGTCCTGTCACAGTTTAGAATATTTTCCTCCATCTCTGTCTCCATTTACATTTATGCCTTTTTTCATTCCTGATTTGTCACAATGACATTTTGAGACTTTCTAATGAAGAAAATGTTGCTTGTTTTTTATTTTTCTCACATGAAAGATATGATGGCAGGAAGATAACCAGGACTTTCCTCCAGCCCTATCAGCTTTCTTCTTCAGGACATGAATTTTAAGTGATCATTTTCCACTCGGCTGTCTAATTTTCCTTGTTTTGATAAACCAGTCCTGTTGGCATTTTTAAGTTTTTATTTCTTAAAGCACATTCAGAAAACATCTCGATGCTGGACTGTAGACTCAATCTGCAAAGGTCTTTTCTCAATTTAAAGAAAGTTTAAGTCTTGGATTTCCTTTTTGTTTTTTTGCAGAAGCCTGAATGAAATCATTGACTACGTTTCTAGTGTACTTTGTCAGCGTACCCTCTTTTCTGTACATAGGTTCTTCTCAATACTTGTAATAGAGGAAAAAGAAAAAGCTTTTTCTTTGTAATTGTGAGTCAGTGTGACATTTTGGTGCATAATCTTTTGACACCAGTATGTAAGTAAATACAAATACATTTTTTAAGTAATTGGATGCCTCGTGTGTTTTTTCTATTCTAAGGTATGATCCCCAACACCATCCTAAAATGACCCTAGCATCACTACACACGGTTGCACAACTCCAACTTGTTCGGAACTCGGCAGCCATGCTTTTGACAGGAACTAGACGCACATTTGGGCAGTGACCGTGAGACCTGGAGAGATGTGGTGTGGAGGAACGGCCCCTCTGATCTGAATTTGGACTTTTGTGCTCGTCATGGATTGTCCATAATGAACACCATGTTCAGACATAAAGATGTCCCTATGTGCTCTTGGAACCAGGATATCTTAGGCTGCAGCTCAATGATCGACTTTGTCTCATCTGATCTGCGGCTGCATGTTTTGGACACTCGAGTGAAGAGAGGGGCAGAGCTATCTACTAACCACTATTAAATTCAAGTTTTTTCATATAGCGCCAAATCATGACAAGAGTCGTCTCAAGGCACTTCACACAGTAAACATTCCAATTCAGGTCAGTTCATTAAGCCAATCAGTAAAATGTTTCCTATAAGGAACCCAGCCAATTGCATCAAGTCACTGACTAGTGTCCGCGACTTTACAGCAATCCTCATACTAAGCAAGCATTTAGCAACAGTGGAGAGGAAAAGTCCCTTTTAACAGGAAGGAACCTCCATAGGATCCTGGCTCAGTATAAGCAGCCGTCCGCCACGACTCACTGGGGATCGAGCAGACACACACTACCTGGTGGTGAGTTGGCTTCGATGGTGGGGGAGGATGCCGGTCAGATCTTGCAATCCCAAACGTATTGTGAGGGTCTGCTGGGAACATCTAGCAGAGTCTCCTGTCAGAAGAAGATTGAATTCCCACCTCCGACAGAACTTACAAAATATTCCTGGGCAGGCAGCAGACAATGAGTCAGAGTGGACCATGTTTCGTGCTTCCATTGTCAAGGCGGTTGACTGGAGCTGCAGCCGCATGGTCGTGGTGGAAACCCTCTGGTAGACAGATGGGTAGAGATGCCGTCAAGCTGAAGAAAGTGTCTTATTGGGTCTTTTTGGACTGTGGGACTCCAGAGTCAGCTGATGGGTACTGGCATTCCAAGCGGAATGCAGCCTGGGTGACCAAGGAGGCAAAAACCTGGCCGTGGGAGCAACTGGGTGAGACCATGGAGCAAGACTTCCATACGGCTACCAACACTGTTTATAGTGGTGAGGTGACAGTGTGCTGCTGACCTCCACTCGGGAAATTGTAGATCGGTGGGCGGAGTACTTTGAAAACCTCTTCAATCCCATTGGTACGTCTTCCTGTGAGGAAGCAGGAAGGACCGCAAGATGTGTTCCAACAACGGGGGATCACACTCCTGAGCCTCCCTGGTAAAGTCTATTCAGGGGTTCTGGAGAGGAGGGTCCGCCGGATTGTCGAACCTCGGATTCAGGAGGAACAATGTGGTTTTTGTCCTGGCTGTGTAACACTGGACCAGGTCCATACCCTTAGGGGGTATAGACCCTGGAGGGTGTGTGGGAGTTTGCCCAACCAATCTACATGTGTATTGTGGATTTGGAGAAGGCGTTTGACAGCCTCCTCCAGGGTACCCTGTGGGGGGTACTCTGGGAGTATGGGGTACCAGGCCCTCTGATACGGACTGTTAGGTAGGTCCCTATATGACTGGTGTCAGAGCTTGGTCTGCATTGCCGAGAGTAAGTCGGGCTTGCCAATGCGACCGTCTGTCACTGATTCTGTTCATAACTTTTATGGACAGGATTTCTAGGCACATCCATGGTGTTGAGGGCATCCGTTTTGGTGGCCTTAGGATCAAGTCTCTGCTTTTTGCAGATGATGTGGTCCTTTTGGCTTCATCAGAATATGATCTCCAGCCTTCGGGGCAGTTCACAGCTGAGTGTGAAGCAACTGGGATGAGAATCAGCTCCTCTAGACCATGATCTTGAATCGGAAAAGGGTAGAATGCCTTCTCCAGGACGGGATGAGACTCTGCCTCAAGTGGAGGAGTTTAAGCCTAGTCCCATAGACTGTACATATACTGGACAAACGGATTCCATTGGCTTCAATAACACGTTTGTTGTCTATAATGGGAGGTGGCCACCACCACCATTTTGACCGTGTCACAGGTTCCGTCCAGCCCAGACAATTCCATAAAAGGGAAGAGAGGAGGCGCTGAGGGTGTGGCTGTAAGGCTGGGCTCGAGTGACGACACCCAGGCGAACTAGCTACGAGCTAACCTGAAGCTAACCCTGGCTAACCCAAAGCTAAAGCGGAGGTGGGAGCCGAGCTAACGGATGTAGCCACCTAGCTTCAACCCAACCGGAGCTAACTGGAACACCCATCGACCTGAACCTTACACGGAGTTTAGGTGGAGGTTTTCTGCGCCTGTTCGTGAGAAGTACCTGTATTAAAAAAGTTTTAAATCGGTAAGTTTATAATTTATTTCCGTAATGAAAACATTTTGCTTTGAGCAAGTTTTCAGTACAGTTTTTTTCGGCGCTATCACTCCTGAGTCGCACCAGCCATTAAATGTATCATGAATAAGAGAAAATATATTTAAGTCGTATTTTGGGGGGACATTTTATTATCTTTCTTACAAAATCTGAGACCAAGCGTTTCACATTGCAACACAAGCACCGGTAACCATAACAGAATGAACAACAGCCAGCAGAGGAGAGGATGGCGGTGTTTCAAACCCTCCCGGCCGGCGAGGAGAGCTCATTCCTGGGCTGGAGCCGGCCCTCAGCACCCCGCCACAGGCTCTAATAGATGCTGGCGGTGTTTGAAACCCTCCCAGCGGGACAGGGGAACTCATTCTTGTGTGGGTTGGAGTCGGCCCGCAGCAGCGCGGTGTAGCCTACATATTTTGTTATATAAGTCGCTCCGGAGTATAAGTAGCAGGACCTGCCAGAAAATGTAAAAAAGTGCGAGTTATAGTCCGGAAAATATTGCAGTTATTAGTATTCGAGCTAAATTAGCAGCGTAAATACATTTAATATATTTCCAAAATGTTATACTTGTTTGTATCTTGTACAGCCAACTAGTCTTTATTCTGGACTCAGTACAATTTACCAAAAGTAAAGAGACATTCTACAGATGAAGTAAGCACAAGATAACTTACTGGAAGACACGGAATTATCATCAGAACCAGAACAAGAGAGCCTGATAACAGTCGTGAAAATAACAGTTAAAAAGTATGTATGTATAATAGAAATAAAAATATATTAGAATTAGTGTAACTCACTGTGATCCAAACAATAAATCATCCATAGCTGATTAGTAAATATGACATGAGGTCTGGGAGTTTTTAATTTTCATTTTTATTTTTTTGTTAGATCTGTTTAAATGTCACCATGGCAGCCTGTGTGTCTCCAACATCAGCTACACAAAGCAGCAAGTGTAAGTTTCACATACCTGTCTCACCACTTCATGTATGGTTTTGTACTTTAAACAATTATGACAAACCTGTTATTTTTTCTCCATAGCCATTTGGATCATTGGAGACAGCTGAGTGAGGCGTGGTGCCCAGAGAGCTGCAGAGACAACCTTGGCCTCCCTGACGTCTGTGTCTCCTGGTTCGGTTGGGGCGGACCATCGACATACATACATGTGCCGACACTTTGCGCCCTGTTTTATAAACTGTAGTGTTAAAAATAAATGTTTTTGCTCAATTACTGGAATTTCTTTGGTTAAGACAAAAGTGAGGAATAATCATTTACAAGTTATTTGTACAACAGGCCCATTTTAAATCCCAACAGTTTCTTAGCAGACAATAGAAATGTGTTCTTTACTAACTTTACTTGGTTTAAAACTCTTACTAAAATAGTGCCGTATTGCAAAACCCAATCATACTTGTTATGTATACATTAGCTTTGTAGATATTTTTTACAGATATATATTTGTGTGCAACAAATCCAAACTTAAATAGTTTGTCATTCTTTATTGAAAAACAACAAAATACAGTTATACAGAAGTGTGGGAAAATGATAATGTGAAAGTATTGCTATTTAAATGTAATCCTATTTATCTTTAAAAAGAAAAACTCTAAAAATGTCCTGTACAGCATCATGACAGAAGAATGGTGGTCTGTCTGTCAGAATGTGCTGAACAGATTTGCTCTTTGAGGAGGAGTGTCATGTTTGGAGGAAGGTACTTAACCCAAGACATGCAGAATACAACACTGACCAAAAACTGATGGAAAAAATGATTTATTTATAAGGAGGAACTTAAGGTGCACAGATAAGTCTGTGGTTGGAACTGCAACAACAGCTCAGCATCTGGAGGAGGGAGAACACAGGTGAGCTTAGGTTCTGGTTTCAAAATCCATTGTAGGCAGGCAGAGGTGTTCAGCAGACTTACTGTGGTGGGTGTATGGGTTGGCTGGAGGAGGGAGAGGTAGAGAGCCGGGGGAAGCGCAGGAGAGGGAGCAGAGGTGGAGAGAAGCGGGGCGTCCTGGTGGATGGGGCAACGGGTGAGATGAGAGGTGGGTTATGGAGGCTGGTGATAAGGTCCGTGTGTTGAATATCCAAATCCTGGAGTAGAGGTCAGTATCCAATGAGGTCGACAGGAATCCTGAAGAATGGTAAATCCAATATAAGAGCAAAAACACTACGACATAACATTAATCCTAGGAACACTAGAGGTAACACGAGTGGCTGGTTACTACCAAAACTGAGGCAATCTTCTGGCGTCAAATTGTGTCCTCCATCCACCTTAAATAGGAAAGCACCCCGCTGATCGCTGATCAGGAACGGCTGGGGTGGAGTCACCAGAACCATGAAGAACGTGTCTCCAGAGACAACTCGGGTCCTGGTACCGATCAGGAAAGCGGACCTTATCACCCAGAGCTGCCAGGTCACGCTCAAAGCCTTCATGTTCACGCTGCAGAGCCTGAACGCTGGCCAGGTGGTGGCAGTAGTTGTCTGTGTTCAGGGCCTGGTTCTTCTCCTCGATCCACTCTTTGGTCTCATCAGCGTCTCTGAGAAGACATCAGAACTCCGTCTGAGTGTGGGTCCAAACTCTACTGACCCGTAAGCGGCGCATAAGTGTGCGGGGTACCTGTGGAAGCGCTACACCTCATGGGCGCTGCCCAGCATGTTGCAGCGAGCGCCAGCGGTTGTTCAGCTCCTGGAGAGAAACCAAACCCAGTGAGATGAAGGTGGACGCCAGCGGGCTGGATGCCGGACGAGGAAACCTGGAGACGGATCGCTCAGACAGGAAGGGAAGAGCTTCCTCTTACCTTGATGGAATTAAAGTTAGCCGTCGTCTGAACGCCCAACCGTACGGTCTGAGGTCAAAGGTCACAGGAAACACACACCAGTCAGCAGTCATACAGATGCATAAAGATAACTGTAGCCATGGCAACCAGCTGACATGTCCCCACTTTCACCAGCACCTGGTGCCTGCCGGGTCACCTGAATTCCTGTGTGATTTCAGCACGGTCGGCCGTGACTGCGGCCATCAGAGGTGACCTCTGATCAGCTGAATGAACTCACCTTCTAGGGTGACGCCGTGTTACCCCGGGTTTCCACGGGAGCCGTCAGCAGCACGTTACTGCAGCAGCACGTCTTGCTCACGTAAGCTGCTGCTTGGCCCTTCCCACGAGACGCGAAGCAGCAGGGGAGCAGCTGTCACCGACCGAGCACGAAGTCACTCGAGTGACTTCGTCAGTAAACACAACAACAAGCAGGACAAAACTACAACATGGTTTGTGTTTTATGTTCTGTCCGTTTTATAATCGCCAATACGGACCTGAAAAACAAAGGAGACCGCTAGCTAGGTGATAACTTCTCACGGGGATGCACAGTTAGTAACCTTTTTTAAAAGTAAAGCAACCGGAAGGCAGTACGTTCTTTATTCTGAAAATCTCGGTAGCTTCTCTCAATTTCCGCGTCCGATTTCCTGTCTTTCCTTCCCCAAAAATGTCGAACTTGACCCGTTTCAGAGGCGTCGCGCGTAGAAAATAGAACCGGCGCGTAAAGGCCGCGACATGCTGCTCCTGAGACGTGGCCGACTCGCGCTGCTGACGGCTCCGGTGGAAAAGGTTCTGTTGACCACAGCGGTTCCTATCAGCAGCTATGACGTGCTGCTGCAGTAACGTGCTGCTGACGACTCCTGTGGAAAGCCGGGGTTAGAGACGGCTTCATCCTATAAACAAACAAATGAGTGGTAACAAAAACACCACGTCTGGTTCTGGTGGAGGCGGAGGACAACATGCACCTTTCCAGGAGCAGAACCCAGATGTTCTTGTTGCTACAAACAGAGACGAGCAGAGTTAACAAACCAGGAAGTGAGAGGGACCAGCTGCTGCAGACAGGTGACGCTCACCTGAGCCTGAACCATAGGAGCCTCCTCAGCCATCAGACCTTCTGACTCCAGTTCAGATGCCACCTTGTTGATGTCCCTCAGGCGGGACTCGTTGGCCTTCAGGTCCTGCAGGACAAAAGCACCTGCTGATTATCACCTGAGCTGATCTGACAGCTGCTGCTGGAAGACGGAGAGGAGGAAAAGTCCGACCTTCTGGAAGTCGTCAAACTTCTTCTGCAAGACCTCGACCTGCTCCAGGTCCGACCCGTCTCTCCATCCTCATTCAGCTAAAGACGCGAGTTCAAGTAAAACAACCTAAAGTCACACAAACACAAAGCAGGTGTGGAGATGTTCGCTCTGAGCTGGAGGTCGTTCCTCGGCTGTGAAGGGCATACGAACCTTGTTGGTGCTGTTGAGCAGCGTGAGGATGTCGCCCTTCTTCATGGTGACCTCTCCAGGACTCTTCTCCTGGTAGTCGTACAGAGCCAGAACCAGCTCCTTCCCGGTCTCATCGTCAGTTGGAGCCACTTGTTGCTGTTGGGTTAACAGGTCTGGTGTTAGAACGTGGTGGATAAGAATGTTCTGACGGGCCGAGGGTTCTGAACCAGCGAAGTGACCTGGACCCAAACAAAGTGAGCCAGAACCTGCAGACACCTCAGAAACATGTCAGGACCAGACCTGCTCTACCTTCCTCCATTATGGTCTCTCCTTTCTGGGTGACAGCCTTGATGCGAGGTTCATGACCTGTGATCTCAGCCTGCAGAGCCTCGTGCTTCTTCAGCAGGTTCTGGACACCAATCAGGTCCTTCCCTGAGGACACATGTTAGAGTTCAGCATTATGCAGTAGACAGACCAGTTTAACCTAGGGGTTTCTTTCTTCTACAATCTGCTCTTTAACTGTATTATTTCCTGCTATTTCAGCTGTTAACTTTATTTTTTCTGTAAGTGTTTTTCTCCCCAGAAGAAGCTACAATGATGTTCTGCTGAGCTGTGGTGGCCTCATGGAGGGGGTCATCGTCTAGCACACTGCTGCTAACCACTTAATCATTCTCCCTCTCCTGATAATAACATTTTACTTTCTTTGATGTTGGATGTGCTACTACTAGTTTACCCGTTTAATTATAGATTCACTAGGATAAATACAATAAAGTTTATCTCTCGCCAAATAGAATATTTACTAAGAAATCACAATGTAACGTGTGTGTGTGTGTGTAAAAGCCATGCGTAGTGTTTATTTATAAAGCATATGTTGTTGGATTTTATCCAGAATCAAGACTTTGAAAATATATAGTTTAATTACAGTTTGATTTATTTGACATCTGTATAATGTTTATTATTTTGTTTTTTCCCCCTAAATACCTAACGTTTTAGTTAACATGAATAGTAGTCATTCATCACAATACATGAAGTTACACATTTTAAATTTTAATAGGGGAAGACTGCAGGAGGGAGCAGTAAAATACAGGGGGTCCCCTGCAAAAACTAAATTTACGAGTCTGATGAAACTTGCTGGTATTCCCGCTGCTTCTTCGGTAAACAGCGCCAACAAAAACAAAGAAACTTGGGATCTTGTCGGCGTGGCAGTGGGATTTAAGGGAAACGCTGTATGCCCTATAGACTTCTCAACGAGCTGCAGTATTTCTCCGGTCAGATCTGTCTCCGAGTTCCACGAGCGGTCAGCCCGCAGCAGCGAGGCGCCGCATCGGTCAGCCTGCCCGGCCTGACCGCTGGGGATTACCGGATGAAAGAATAGAGCACAGAAGTGTCCCCCCAAGCGGCGCGCCCCGTCATATTTCAACCCATTATTATCTTAAATGCACTGGGTTTTACCCTATTACCCATTTAAATATGCCCTATTAATTATTTTACCGTATTTTACATTTAAATTTCATGGTTAAACAGTACATGCTACATGTTAAACTGATAGTTAGCTAGCTACTTCGGTAAACTCAGCTAGTTTAAAGGCAGCAGTGACATAAAATACAAATATAGATTTTAACTTACCGAAAAAAATGAAGTGGAGACTTCTTGGACGCTCTATTAGTGCAATTAATACCACAGCAAGTCATTTTGTCCAACAATTGCACCAATATTATCCAAAACAGAATTCACAAGCACAGAGACTCAAAATCCCGACACAGTTTCCAGGAGAGACCGAGGCTGTACTGAGGCCTTTCCACGGAGCTAGCTCTGTGGTCACGTGGGTCTGAGGCGGCGGTCACGTGTGTCGGATGCTCATTAATTATACAGAATTTTAGGCTTTCAATACACTTAAACAGAAGAGTGAGAAAAAAATTCACCCCCCTCAGAGTTGTCATGAGTATAAACTAGATAATTTAGACAAAAAACCATTTTTTGAACCAGGCTGTAAACATGTTTATTTCTGCTGTGAAAATGGCATTTTTAACATGGGAGTCAATGAGGATTTGCTCGCTTCTGGTACCAGCCCCCAGCGGATGAGGGTGGAACTGCAATTTTTCTTACTTCCGGGTTGGGACCATTTTCTGAGCGGCATTGTGGGGGCTTGCCTAGTCCACACGTAGCTGTTTTTTTTTTAAACGAATATCCGCCCCTCCAAAAACTTGCATCCACACCACCTCGTTTAAAAAAACTCTGTCCACACGTACCCGGATAAATACTTGTTAAGGACATGCCAGACCTGTAGGCGGCAGTACTTCCCCCGTTCTTAACCTCGACCTTCGTCTGTGGTCTTCCGCAAGGAGCAGTAATTCCGCTTGCAAAAACAAACAAGCAGAAAAGCGCTTGGACAATTGATAAAGCGAGCGCAGCTCTGAGGGCATCCATGCTGTCGGCTAGTGTAAACACAGGTCGCACACGTGATGTCAGCATTTTTTGTCGCGGAAAGTGACGTTGCGGAGCTTAAAACTCTGGTTTTGTCTGTCCACACGCAGACACCCAAAACGGAGAAAACGCAGATCTTCACTTTGGCCGGAGTTTTAAAAAAGATCTGTTTTCGTGTGGATGACAGGCCAAAACGTAGAAAAATATCTACGTTTTGGCAGATCCCCGGCTACGTGTGGACAGGGCCTAAGTATCTTGGGCACAGTGATGAGGGTGCTGTACCAGTCTGTCATGGTGAAGAGAGAGCTGAGCCAGAAGACAAAGCTTTAGATTTACAAGCATCAACATTTGTCTCAGTGATCTGTCTGTGTAGAGCTGGAAACGTTCAAAAACAAGCAGGAAGGCAGCAGGTCTTAGAAAGAGAGACTTTGCTGCTGAGAGTTTGTTTTTCCTGTGTTTAGCTTAACTTAGCGGCTAAGTTAAGGTAAACTTAGTGGCTAAGTCTTAGCCACGAGCTCAGGTGTGTGTGCTCACATGGATCAGTAACACCTGTGTATCATTTATCTTAGTGTGAAACATTGATGATGACTGGATAAATATTAAAAGATTTTGTGAATTTCATACTGTTTATTTTGTATTTATCTCATTCTTCAGTCACTGGTATTTATATGTGCTCCATTCTCAAGATTTGTTCTGCGTTGGCCCACCTGCAATCAAATGAATCATTCAAACAAACTAGAAATAAACGGAAGATAAAGACGATAACAGTTTAGTTCTTGAGCAAATTCCAGTTGTGAGAGCTGCTTGATCGTATCCATCCCCTTTCAAGCAAGGCTCTGTCCAAGTAAAAAGAGAACTTGATGTGTGAGATGATGAAATAGTTTTAAGAATGTTTCTTTTGCGTCCTCTTGTGGTGTAAATTAGGTTTATGAGAGGTTGTTCTGAGAAGTTACTGAACGCTGACTTGGCAGATTAGCTTGCTTTTAGCACCCCCTATTGTCCGTAATAATTTGTGGTCTTACCAAAAATGAAACCAATCTTCTCATTGTGCGTTGTCTTTTTAACTAATCTAACTGCTGAAATTCCTTGCCAGCCCTTCTCAGTGTCTACTTAAGTGATCCACCACTCCTCCAGCTGTGCAAGATCGTGCAGGAAGCGTGCTGCAGTGCCACGTATGCCAGCTCAATTTTTTTCTAAATCCAGTCTGCCAGTCTGAAGTTGCAACTGCAGTATTCTGGCCACAGCTGAAGAAATTCAACCTGCCAGTACAATCCGCGAGGAAGTTCTGAAACGCAATCATCAAGTCCATCCTCACATTTTCATCACCGTGTGGTATGCTGGAGCCACCATTAGGGATATGAAGAGACTGCAGCGTGTCATGCATTCTGCTGAGAAGGTCATTGGCAGCAAACTCCCCTCTCAGGACCTGTACACTTTCAGGACATTGGGACGTACAGGTCTGATCACAGCTGCAGTAATTTTCTAATATTGTGATTTCTCACATATGGCAATAAACCCTTCTGATTCTGATATCTGGTAAAGTGCATAAACAGTCCTGAAGGTGGCAGCATGGAGCTGTTACACTACATGTAAAAATATTTGGTCCCATGAAATTGGCAGCATGACACACTGAAGGGTGACAACTCAGAGCATTTTCCTCCCAAAGAATCACACACATTAAATCATTAAAAAACTGGTTAGTTTACATTTTTTTATGGAAATCTGCAGACCCATTCTCTTGCATGGCACATATCACCTGCATATGGTTACTTTCTACTATGCTCTTTATCCTGTTTTTAATTGTTCTGCAGTCCTGGTGGCGGTGCTGCCCCCGAGGATCGCTGTCACTGCAGGAACAATAGAGACAGGAAACATGCACTGTCCTTGGAATCTAAAAATATTTCCCAACTCGAACCAGGGACACGTTTTCTTGCGGTCTTAAACAAGGGTGATTGTTTTGTTCTCATAGATTAGCAGCTTCCCTGGTTTGGTTGTGAGGAGATACCTGTGCCCTCTACTCCAAAGAGAGGCAAGGCACGGCCTTTCACAGGAAATGTGTTTTATATATAGTTTTTACACCAAGGATTTCCTGCACTCCTCCCACAGTCCAAAAACATGACTGTTAGGTTGATTGGTCTGTCTAAATTGTCCTTAGGTGTGAGTGTGTGTGTGCATAATTGTTTGTCCAGTGTGTTTCTGTGTTGCCCTGTGATGGACTGGCTCTCTGTCCAGGGTGTACCCCGCCTGATTGCCCATTGACCACTGGAGATAGGCACCAGCCCCCCGTGACCCTGCATGGACAAGCAGGGTTCAGACAATGGATGGATGGATGGATTTCCTGCACACAAATGTAGTTTTGGCTTCTCAAATAATTTTAATGCTTTCCAAATCTTTTTTTGAGAATGAAGGCTAGAGTTCAGTGGTGGCCTTGTCCAGCTGTAGGAGTTGCTTCCAGGCTCTTAAACCTGACGGATGACCATGGAGAACCACAGGAGTCCAAACTAGGCCTCCAGTTGTTCATTTATCTGTGTGTGTGTGTGTGTGTGTGTGTGTGTGTGTGTGTGTGTGTGTGTGTGTGTGTTGTCCAGCCAAGAATTCTCATATAGAAACTGAACCACAATACCAGGTTGTAGTTTAGACACTGAAGGCATTCATCAGTCTTTTTTTTTTTAGTGTTTTGCTCTTGCTCCTGAAGCTGCACCGACCTCGATGCCCTCAAGCTGCGTCGACTTTGGAAACAAACACACAGACCTATACTTGTGGTCGCAAACGTTTTATAAACTTTGCGTTTTCGTACTCTCTATTAGCACAGCTGCAGCGTGTCTAAGTGTTTAAGTTAGAATCTGCAGAAAACAATGAAATGAAGAATTGAAAATAGCATAAAAACAACTTTATGAAAAGTTTTAAATGGATGGCAAGGCGCATGTTTTCAAAAGGAGTTTGAATGCACACAAATTTATTCTTATCTCATCAGAGATCAAAACGCTCTGTGGTCCTTTGTTGCATTTTTTCGTCAGTGAATTCTGCTTCTGCTTCCGATTGTAAATCATCTCTTTGTGGTGTGGCATTGGGTTTAAATAAATAAGCATGTTTTTGTGTTTATATCTCAAGCTCAAATCTTAAATGTGAATTGTTTAACATTTGTCACTTGTCAGATTGATTTTATACCACAATGATAAAAAACATCTCAAAGTCCTTTAGACACATATAATGTTAAGTTACCTCAGTAGAAACTGTTAAATATTTAAAAAGAACACTTTTGCACTTAACACAGGAATCAACTAATCTCAAATGAGGCAAAAAAATAAATAAAACAAAAAAAATTGTTAATATATGGAAATGTTTGAATAAAATGTTACAACTGATTGCCGTACAATAACATTACCTTCATTTAAATATAAACATTTTATCTTATTAGGAGTTCCCATTATACTATAGCTTTTATTGCCCCAAAATACAATTTAAATGGGAACTAGGCAGTTTTGGCTTGCTTTTAGCACCCCCTAGTGTCCGTTTGGAGAATCGAAACCAAGCCTATCTCTTTGCTGTGTGTTTGTCTTTTTAACACCTTAATCTAACAACTGAAATGTCTCCCAGCCTTCATTAGCAGGAGTGATTTATCACTAAATTAAACAAATCAACTGTGTTCATGATCTAAAACATGCATGGAATGTGCTGGAAGCAGACTGCAGCGCCAGGTATGTCAGTTCTATTTTTTTCCAAGTCCCAGCAGAGCGACCCCCCAGTCTGAAGTTGCAAGTGGAATATTCTGGCCCCAGGGGGCGATAGTGGCTGGGTGCTATTTCATTAACCCTTGTAAAGGCACATACTGGCTGAAAATAATTATTTAAAAATCTGAAAAGCTTGCAAAGTATCCCTTTAAAAAGGCCAAAACATACAAATTAATTTCTTTTCCTGAGGTAAAAGTTTAAGGATTATTGTCATTTTGACATGCTAATGTTGAAGCTGTGATAGTTTGTCTAACTTTGGTTAAATGTTAAGTTAAAAGTCCATTCCAGCATGATGAAAACACACGTTAGGTCTTCTCTCTCCCAGTCAGCTGATCTTGCATCAGCATGTCAGCTCTCACTTCCTGTGAGTTTGTTTGCTATGGATTAACTGATGGTTGTAGCAAAACTCCCAAAAAGCGTTTATCATTTCCTCTCACTCTTTTCACCTCTCTGTTGGCCTTTGTCTAACTTTTTCTCCACTTCCTGTCTCCTCATCGTTGCACCTCCTCTCCTCTTCCTTCCTCTCTGTCCTCCAGTGTCTCCTTTTTCCTTTCTGATGACTAAGTTATGTTCCTGTCCCCGTGTCCAACCGCTGTCACCAAATCTATGTGACTCAGATCTCTCTTAACAGATACATAAATGCAGGGAATAATCTTGCACCATTAATGCTGTGATAATTTATTTTGTTGGTTTTTCTTTCTGGCAAAATTAGAAATAAGTCACACAGAGATCTTCGAAGTGCTAACACTCAGATTTAGGGGGAAAAGATAAACCCCTCTGACCTCTGACCTTTCATCCTGGCCCCCTCTTTTTGCAACATATTTCTTTTTTTATCAGTGAAAGCAGATCCCTCTTGTGAGTGCTGGAAGTTTTAAGTCCCAAAAAATCTGGGTTCATACAGCCTAACAATGGCGCCCCCAAGGGGTGGCCAGGGGTGGCCATGACCACCCCTACAAAATTGCTGGCCCCCCCAGCAAAAGTCAGTGTTAATAAATCATGTTTAAACCATACATTGATCCTATTTATTGAAGACATAATTGTAAAACAAAATAAAAATAATGCAATTATTGAGTAAAGAAATAATCACAATAAAAAAAATACAAACGTATCTGCTGCTCACCATTTAACTCATTCGCTGTCAGCCGTTTCCTGATCGGTAAAGCCCTTCACTGCCAGCGTTTCTCACCGTTTTTACTGTTTTTTTAAGAGTCATAGAACGTTACGTGCTAGGATAATGTTGACGCCTAAACAACCAAAACGAAGCAGAAACTCACCTCTTACATCAGGAAGAATCCGCGCGTTTTGACCGTTATCCGTTCTTTCATAATCCGTTGTTGAACTGTGATCGGCAGAAGCTTTTCTGGTTCGCTCCTCACTTTTTTTACAGCAGCGGCCCAAAACAATCTCCTAACACATGGATTTTCTGCTTCCTGATCACGTGACGTGTGACGTATGCGGATGAAGATTGGCTTTAGAGCTGAGATGTTTGTTTTCACGGTGCGGGGGCTCGTTCCGACGCCCACACAGTAAAAAAAAATGCCAATGGCGACTTTAGACTATAGTCGTCGTTGGCAGTGAATGAGTTAAAAAAAGTTTTATCTCCATTGTTGTTTTTGAACACTGCAACAGATGAATTAAACTTAAAAAAAATCATTTTAAAATAAAATTTAAAATAACCTTTTAAATAACTGAAATGTATTTTTATAAAATGTGTTTGTAAAATTAAGTTAAACGTTTTGGATACTTACTGTTTTATTTTTAAATTTTTTTTTTATATAAAAACGAATAAAAGAGCAATGCAATTATTGCCACAGGCTAAACTCTCCCAGAGTCACCACAAGGATCAATTTGGTGTGCCACCGTAAAAATTTCTTTGGCCCTGTCTGGCCACCCTTCTCAAAATTTTCTTGAGGCGCCCCTGCAGCCTACTTGTGCTGTTTTCTGCAGCAAAATTCCAATGCTCTCATGGAAAAAGTGCTAAAACAACAGCTTTTTTTGTTTTGTTTTGTACATAAAATATAAACGTGATTCATTCTCCTTTCAAGTTAGAAGGAGCCACTTCGGTTGACCTGAAGTGTCTTGTGTGGCCCTCAGAGCCACATTTTTACATTTTGTAACCTGAGATGCGGTTTAAACTGGTTCTTGAACCTTTGACCTTTCACTCCAAAGGGAGATGACAACACCACCTGCTCCCACCTGCAACCAAACTGCAAAAAAAGGCAAATGGTAGATGTAGGGATCCTGAGCAACAGAAAAATACGACAGATTCCTTCTCAACAAGCGCCAGATGCAATTCTGACGCCATCTGACAGGAACATTTTCAGGCTGTGAGTGAACATCCGCATCAGGGAAGCTTCTCCATGGGGAGAGTGAGGTTTTAAATATAGCGTGGACGTGTTTGTGGTCTGTCAGTGAAAGACATTTTGTTCAGCATCACATGGATCCTAGTAGACAAACACATTCTCCTACAATCATGTGTTCAGTGTTTGGTGACCAAACTAACACGCTGAAACCAAACAAAACTCTGTGGGGATTAAAATTCACTTTTACTCATGAAGACAGAAATGTTAGGCTAAAACCAGCGATGTGAGGGCAGAGTTCCTGGTGTGCTCCCAGCGGTTTCGTCTTGTGACTCAGTTTGAAATCGTCCCTGCGGTTTTTGAGTGATGAAGCTCGATCATAAGAACCAACGTCTCATGACTGCTGATTCCTCCTATCTCATGCATTTAACTGAGAAAAATGCAAACATCTCAGCTTGTTTTATCTTATCTTACAGCCTGAAGGTAAATATGCAACAGATCAGGAGATGTGAGCAGAAACACTTTGATTTGTGCAGTTTAAAAAACATACTTTCTACCTTCTTTTCTAATTCTTGGGAGACCGAATTATTGCTTAATGCTGCAGGTTTCTTGGTGGCTGAGAGTGATTTTCAGTTTGGTCATTTGAGTTTTTGAAAACTTTTATCTGTCAGCGGCCTCTTGGTGTTCCCCCGGTGAGTATTGGTTTTGGGAAACCTTCAAGGGGAAGTGATCAGGAGTGATCCTAATCAGATGACTGAACCACCTCAGCTTATTTGTTTTCATGGAGAAGTGCAGCAGGTCTCCTCTGAGCTCCTCTCAGATGATGGAACTCCTCACCTGATCTCCGAGGCTGAGCCTGGCCAGGAACGATCCAAATCTTGGACGTAAATGCTTTGCTTTACTATAAATCTCAGGACTACATTGCGAAATAAAAATAAAAATAAAAATAAAAATGGCAAGAATTTAAAGATGCAATTTGTAAGAATGACCTCCTGTGGTCAAATTAGGTAACTGCAGTCTATTTACCTGAGCAATAAAATCACTTTCATGTCTGTTTCCAGTTATTGATCAGCACCAGAAGATTCTTGTTGACCAACAAGGACGAGTCCTACACAGTGCGTTGATGAATAGATAAATACATTGTTATATCTGAATCTTCTAATGATGTCAATATGGTGAGACACATTTGTTGTGTTGTATGTCTTTTCACTCACAACATAAAACAAATTTTGCCGCCTGTGAAAAATAAGCCCTTTCTTTGCATCCGACTGTGTCTTCCATGGCATCATACAAACGGGATTTAAAAATAGCCTTTATAGCTCCATCTACTTGCATTCATTTTTTCTTATTTCTAGGGATGGTCCAAAAGTAGATGGGCGTGACTTAGACTCCCTGTCTTCTAAGTTTCATATATTTGTCACATGTGTAGTTGCACAACACACCTTAAAATATATCCTGGACCTCTTTGCACAAAAAACAAAGAAAATTAATTAATATAATTTGGGTAGGATGTGAAATAAAAGATAAATCAAGACAAATCATACAGCAATTTTTAAGTAGAACCACACAATGAGAAATATAGGTGTGTGTGTGTGTGTGTGTGTGTGTGCGTGCGTGCGTGCGCGCGTGTGTGTGTGTGTGTGTGTGTGTGTGATCAAAATAGGTGTGTTTGTAAAATATTTAGTGCTCAGCATAACCTCAAGCAATCTCCCCAAAACTCCCTCAGTTTTCAGGGATGAACCCAACTCCCCTCACTCACTGTTTCCACATCTCCTCACACACCCTCTCTCTCCCAAGCTCTGTGTTCTGGGTTAAACAAACAGTCCTCCACACCCAGTTTTATTTACTTCTCTCAAAGTTCTACTTCAAAGAACATTTTTAATGTAGCCGTGATCGATAATGGAACTGAAGATTCAGAGATGCCTCGAAGGAGCACATGTGGAGTCTGCAGCTGAAACTGGGCCCCCTTTAAACTCCATTATGTGTCAGCTCACCCAGCTGAAAAAAGGGACAAAGGTTCTGGCCAAAAGCCTGCTTGCTGGTCAGTGTGTGTTTGAGTTTGTGTGTGTGTGTGTGTGTGTGTGTGTGTGTGTGCGTGTGTGCGTGCGTGCGTGTGTGTGTGTGTGTGCGTGTGTGTGTGTGTGTGTGTGTGTACCAGCTGGTTACATCTGGTCTCAGAGGCCATAAGGGAGTCTGTTTTCTCCCTCCTCTCAGAGTCTGTTACTAATCCCAGTTCCCACAAATTGAGTTTATCTGTGTGAGAAAGTGAGAGGCTTGTCTGTCAAATGTCATTTTGTATTTTAGTCAAATAAAAACACTTTTGGATGAGATGTACATGAAACTAAATTTGAGAAACATCTTGACTGACGTTGATGTCTGAGACATCTTCGAACTCTTGCAGCCTGACCTTGATGCTGGGAGTTTTCCAAGCGCAGTCGATTGAAAAGTTGTTGTGTTGATGTGTGCAGTTACCTCTCACACTCTGACCCCGGGTTTCCACGGGAGTCGTCAGCAGCACGTTACTGCAGCAGCACGTCTTGCTCGCGTAAGCTGCTGCTTGGCCCTTCCCACGAGACACGAAGCAGCAGGGGAGCAGCTGTCACCGACCGAGCACGAAGTCACACGAGTGACTTCATCAGTAAACACGACAACAAGCAGGAGAAAATTACAACATTGTTTGTGTTTTATGTTCTGTCCGTTTTATAATCGCCAATACGGACCTGAAAAACAAAGGAGACCGCAAGCTACGTGATAACTTCTCACGGGGCCGCACAGTTAGTAACTTTTTTAAAAGTAAAGCAACCGGGAGGCAGTACGTTCTTTATTCTGAAAATCTCAGGAGCTTCTCTCCATTTCCACGTCCGATTTCCTGTCTTTCCTTCCCCAAAAATGTCGAACTTGACCCGTTTCAGAGGCGTCGCGTGTAGAAAATAGAACCGGCGCGTAAAGGCCGCGACATGCTGCTCCTGAGACGCGGCTGACTCGCGCTGCTGACGGCTCTGGTGGAAAAGGTTCTGTTGACCACAGCTGTTCCTATCAGCAGCTATGACGTGCTGCTGCAGTAACGTGCTGCTGACGGCTCCTGTGGAAAGACGGGGTAACTCTCACTATGTGGTTCATATTCCCGTTCTGGACATCTGAAGTGTTTGTTTGACCAGCAATAATCGAAGTCTATTTATATCTAAATAGACAAAAGGAAATGTTTTAGTTTGTCCTTGATTTATGCAATGAATGTAAAAAAGGATGGACAAACCCTACCTATCACAGTTATGCAGATGACACCCAGATCTACCTAATTTTATCACCTAGTGGCTATGGTCTCCTAGACTCACTCAGTCAGTGTTTGGAGCAAGTCAGTGACTGGATCCAGTCAAACTTCCTCCAGTTCAACAAAGGTAAGTTATTGTCTTTGGAAATAAGAAGGATCTGATGGAGGTTTTTTCTCAACTTCTGATTACCTTCAATGGTGTCTGTTTGTTGCAACCACCAGGTACAAAAAACTAACTTGTTTTTATTTGACTATTTTTCTGTCCTGTCTATTTATTATCTTCCTGCATCTCCTCTCAGTCCTAAAGAAAAACTGCTACCTGGGTTCATATATATTCACCTTATGAGTTACCTTTGAACTGCAGTTCTAAAAGATCTACCAACTGCAAAAACAGCGGAGTGCGCGCCGGCCACATCAGTTAGGTGCGTCACCGAGGACAAAACAGGTGATGTGCCCCGCTCCACAGCAGGGAAACGCATCAGGCACAAATAAAAGACAGAAAACATTAAAGGAAATGAGCCGACATGAACGATCGCGTATTAAATTAGTTTTTGAGGTGGCGACACCTGATTTGATAATGTTACTGTGGCCGTGCTCAGGACGCAGATGTCTGGAGCGCGTCAACAATCAGAGTTTTGCATGCGCAAGCTGGTTAAGGTTAGGATGGGGGTGAGGGGAAGGTTAAATTGCAAGAGGGTAAATGTCACAATTTGGTTAAATGTCTGTTTTACGGCGGGTGTCAGTACCGACGCTCTGGCACAGCGCGTTGCCCCCCCCCCCCCCCCCCCCCGAGCGCAGAAGCCTGTCACCTGCTGATAGCAGGCTGCTGTCTTTTCCGAGGACTGCATCTTGCCGGTCATTATCACGTGACAGTGACTAGTCGATGACAGGCATTAAAAGTCACTATAGAGCAGTGAAGTCCACTAGTGACTAGTTCATACAACCCCTACTGCTCCCCAGAGTGTTCTGCAGCATAATCAGCACGTTCTCTTTGAACTTGATATCAAATTTTCGCCTCCTCTTCGTCTCCGCACGGTTAAAGTTACCCTCGCTGTCTATCACGGGCAAATCAAAAGTGAGACGGATGACACAACCCCACCACCAACCCCCACCCCACCCCCCACCCCGTGGTACTTGCTTGTTACCACATTCCACCTGGCCACAATAACAAACCGGCCATTATTCACCTCCACCGACTCCGACACCGGCCAAAATATGATACCCGGCAGTTAACTGAATACAGGATAATATTAGAGGATTTACGGTACCTTCATTTTTAAAGGGGCAACATCATCTAATGCCACACGTAAAGAGGAAGTAACATTATGAACTAAGGCATCAATTAGTGAGGGGCTAGAAATGAAAATATTGCCCTCTGCTACATGCCTCTGAGATGCTGAGGACAGTAAAGATGGAACAGTTGATTTAAAAGATGCAAGTGCGTTGTCAGATAGAGACAGACTATAGTGAAATTTACTTTCATGTCTCGAGAACTCAGTTATAAAAAACTCAAAGGTTATCAGAAAGTGGTCTGAGAGGACTGGATTATGTGGAAAGATTGTTATTTCCTCACACTCAATGCCATAAGTCAGAACAAGGTCTAATGTATGATGGCAGGAGTGGGTGGAGCTATGTATTCTTTGAGTAAAACCAATTGAGTCTAAGATATTACTAAAGGCTACATTGAGGCAATCATTTTCAATGTCCACATGAATGTTGAAATCCCCCACTACAATGACCTTATCAGTATTTAGCACCAAATCAGATAAAAAATCAGAGATCTGATCCAAAAACTCAGAGTAAGGGCCTGGTGGACGATATAAAACTACAAACAAGAGTGGTTTTACAGTTTTGCAATCTGGATTAGGAAAACTAAGAATAAGATGTTCAAACGAACTGTAGCTATTAATTGGTAAGGGACTGATTAATAAGTCCGAATGAAAAATGGTTGCTACTCCTCCTCCTTGCCCTGTACTTCGAGCAATATGATGATTTAAATAATTTGAAGGAGTCGACTCGTTTAAGCTAACATAGCCCTCTTGCTGCAGCCAGGATTCTGTGAGAGAGAGCAAAGAGATCTGATTATCGCAAATCAAGTCATTAACTAACAAAGTCTTAGAAAAAATGGATCTAATGTTCAACAACCCACATTTAATTTTTCTAGTTTTCTGCTCAGTTGAATTTGTTCTAATATTTATGCGATTTCCATGGTTTGCTTTATTAAGCCTGATATTTAATCAGTGTGATTTTGGCCGTGGGCAGGACACTGTCTCTATGGGGTAGTGGGTAGGTAACAGTACAGAAGCTGCAGAGGGGTGGGTTAAACTATGACTCTGCTTCCTGGTCTGGACCCTGGGTTGTCATGGAGGACTAATAAAACTGGCCATGTTCCTAGAAAGAAGAGCTGCTCCATCCAAAGAGGGATGGATGCCGTCTCTCCGCATCAGACCAGGTTTTCCCCAAAAAGTTTTCCAATTATCAATGTAGCCCACGTTGTTTTCAGGACACCACCTAGACAGCCAGCGGTTTAAGGACAGCATGCGGCTAAACATGTCGTCACTGGTCCGATCAGGCAGGGGGCCAGAGAAAATTACGGAGTCCGACATTGTTTTGGCAAACTTACACACCGAAGCAACATTAATTTTAGTGACCTCCGATTGGCGTAACCGGGTGTCGTTACTGTTGTGAACCTAAATTAGGCTCTGCCAATTAATGTAGCGTTATGGTTTATGCTCTTTTATGAAAGAGGAACCATTCTACATATTAATTTGTGATATTAATTTTATTAAATTAATAACCAAATTGTATAGTTTTAAGAAGACTCAAAGGTTGTTTTCATCGATAAACTGACGATAATATCCGTGTGTCTGTGTTTCAGCTCAATGAAGAAACAAGTTTGACAATTAAAAGTTTTAATTCTTCAAATTAAACTAATGATTTTGAAATTGACAAACAGGAAATAACAATCAACATTGGCAACTTTGTGGGACAATCTTTAACAGCTGATATGCTGTTCTTGCTCAAATAGACCTTGTGGTGAATGTATGAAGCTTGAACATGAGGTGAGATAAATGCGTGTGTGTGTCAGATTTTGCTTCAGGAAGAAACAGGTGTCTGAGTGAAGTTATGGTTTGGATAAACTTAGGTCTTATTGAAAAACTGCATCAAACGCTAACTACCGTGTTCTGCCTCACCGAATTCGTGGACCCTCTTTTAGATCCGGGCCGCCAGAGGATGGTGATGTTCATCCAGGTGACACCAGCGGCTGGCAGAAGAGACGTAGGTGTCCTGCGATCCCGGTCCAGAGATGCCCGCGGTACACGTTGATGGAAAAACGTTTGCAGATGCGTTTTGTTAAGTTTAGTTCACTCAGAAATCAAAAGACTCGGTATGAGTCTGCGTTAGAAGTTGCGATTCAGCTATTCTGTCTGGCTGACAGGAACAGCGTGGGGGGGAGGGGGGGGGGAGAAATGAGCCAATTGGCTCTGTCCCCCCTTTGGTTTCTTCAGGTCCTCTCTCTTTCGTTGTTCAACACGAACTGAATCATAAACTGAAACTTACCAAAAGCCTTTCTCTTCTCAAAGCAAAACATGTGCGTCAGCAAATGTGTTTTGGAGTTTACTGTGAGAATCTGTGTGTGGGTGTGTTTGAGTGTGTGTGTGCGTGAAGGTCGTTAACAAACATCCTCAAACATTATTTAATCAAGTATGGATTCATTAGTCCATTATAATTACCCAAAGCATAATAATCATTCATTTGATTAAAGCACATTTATAATGAGCAAAATGAGAATGATTAATCTTTATCATTAAAATAGAGAAAAGGAAGTTCAAGACTTGTTATGATTACATTTCCTGGGAACACATCTTCTGGTACTGCAGGTGTTCAGATGTTATGGTTTCCAGCAGACTCTTGCAGACTTCATGTCTGCAAAGGTCTCAATCTGTGGGTTAAAGTTCTCAGCGACCCAGCTCTTTGACCCAGCCGAGTCAAATGACCTTTGTGACAGAAAACCCATATTTCCTCACGTTACATTACCGCCAGCATGAATAACAATCTTACTGTATGTACACTTTTCCTTAGCCAGCAGTTTCAGATAAGATTTAATGTTGCCTGCTCTGGCTCCAGGTAAACATTTAGTTATGGTTGCTGGAGTCTCTAATGCCACGTTTCTGACTATGGAGCTGCCAATGATCAGAGTCGGCTTATCAGTGGGTGCGTCACTGAGCGGGGAAAATCTATTAGAAACGTGGACGGGTTGGTGGTGGCCCACGGGCTGGGTTCTATGCTTCCTGCGTACCGTCACCCAGCCGGCCTGAGGTCCCAGCTGCTTGGGTTCTGCTGGAGGATCGCTACGGGGTGGTTCTGAGCTAGTTCGCCCCGCGCTAGCTAAGTAGCTACGGCTGTTTACGGGCTTTTCAACAGCGCATAGCCGGGCCTCCAATTCCAACACCCTCACCTCCAAAGCTACAAAAATGCTAAATTTATTACACGTACCATTATCACTAAAGGAGGCAGAGGAGTAACTAAACATCTGACACAGAGAGCAAGAGATAGGAGATGGAGAAGCAGAGACAGAAGTAGCCATAGCCGTGCTGAGGCTAAGCTAACTGGACGAGCAAACTGTTCAACACCAAATAAACTGCATGTGAACTCAAATGGTTCCCTAAAAGCTAGGTGGAAAAACAGAAAGTGTGTGTTTTAGCGTGCCTAGTATAGAGAAATTAAATCAGTTTTAGCAAGCCACAAACACCAAACAGCTACACAGTGCAACACTGAAAACAGGAAACAGGAAATGCCTTACCACCAGGGAGAGTCTAGTCAGAATGCTGCTGCTAGAGTCTGAACAAGAACCAAGAGAACTGAACACCTCACTCCAGTTCTTAAGTCTCTACACTGGTTACCAGTAAACTACAGACTCAATTTCTAAGTGCTTCTACTAGTTTATAAATCACTCAATGGCATGGGACCAGAATACATGTTGCACGTTATTTTAGGTTTTGTGTGAAAATATGCCCAGGACTACCAAACCAAACTAACGTCATCAAACAAAGAAAAACTGGGGGAAGATGGCTGTAAGTTCATCGAACTTCAAATCTTTCCTTCAGGAGGAAAGAACCACCATAAATCAAAGTCTGAATTACAAACTTTTACAAGCTAATAAATCTAAAACTATGTGACTATTGTGGTCAAAACACAAGGGGTGCCTCAAGAAAATTCTGATAGGGGTGGCCAGATGGTGCCAAAGAAATTTTTGAGATGGCACACCAAATTGGTCCTTGTGGTAACTCTGAGAGAGTTTAGCCTGTAGCCAGGGGTGGACTGACTATCTGGCGCACCGGGAGCCGTCCCGGTGGGCCGACGAACCCAATGTGGGCGGGGCCGCCGGGCCAGTCTGACATTTATCAGTTATTTCATTCATTCATCCACTTGTTTCGTTCGTCTTTCTCTCTCGCCCTCAGATTTCTTACACATTGGGCCGGCCAATAGGTTACCGAGCTCTAGCAGTGTGTTGCCCACATCAAGAAGTATTATTGGTCTGGTTCTCATTGTCATGGGCTGACTGGTTCAGGGCCTTGCGACAGGGCTGTCAATCACAGGCAGCACAAACCAGGGCAGGGCCTCATCGCTGGTCGGCAGGAGTGGTTGGACAATGCCGCGCCTTGGACTGTTGATGTGAAAATGGAGAAGCCGAAGAAGCGTTTGGGTGGCGCAGAAACGTTGCGGCGAAAAAGATTGTAGTCTCTAAAGGTGGGAGCTGCTAAGTGTTCAAAATTGACAGACCTATTTGGTCCTGGGCCGGCCTTAGTCACCACCCCAGCAGGTGCTGCTTTTGCGCCAGGAGAAGGGGCAACACCATGGCAACACAAACAGTAAGTAGCATTAGCACGGGGCTGGCTAGGTTACATTTTAAAACATGATGTGTGTGTTCAATAAGAAGTAGAAAATGTTTAATATATATAGCCGTCATCATGTAATATGAGCTAAAAAGGCCATGAGTGTTGGTTTTTGGGTTGATTTAGTTTAAATATATGCCAAAGGTTGGTTTCATGTGACATCACAACATTCTAAAGAGCCCATAGTTCAACAGTGAGTGACCCCCTTTCCATCAGACAGGTCCCATCAGCAGCGTGTTACTGGGCAGCACATTCTCACGTACTCTGCTGCTTGTCCTTTCCTACCGGCCACTTTTGAGAGGCGCATCGGCCACAAATGCAGCGCTGCAGCGCCCATGGTAGATCAGAAAATACCATTTTAATGCTCTGCACAGATTATTATCAAAACTTATAATTTTACTTAACGCATGGCGATCAGACACATTTATTCACTGCTGTATGAAGCAGATGTGTGGTAACAGCCCCCTGCTCTTCTCCACTCTGCTCTTTTACCTGGTTTTTAACAGCTCCTCCGTGAACGTGGTGGAGCGATTTAATGTTCAAACTCCATGGATTATCATCAGAACTCATTATTCTAGGCAATGCAGGACGATCCTACTGATTTATTACTTGTTGCCTCTTGGAGGAGAAGTGTGTCGAACTGTCCCGCTGCCCGTCACTTTCTCCCTTTTGTAGCAGTTTCTCCTTCTCCTGCCACCCGAGGCTGGAGGAGAAACGACCGTGATGTTTTTAATGCAGGTGTCCTGTTCCCAACACATCTGATAATCACAGGCTAACATGAAGCAGAAAAAGTAAAAAAAGAAATGTTTTTATTTAACTCGCCATCCATTTAGAAAACTGCAGATATTTCCATCCATGTCATCTCCATTCTCATTATTTTCCCTCTGGCTCCGGTGAAACACAGGGGTGACTGAGGGTAGCTCTAATTATTTTTCCCTTAAAGATGTACAAGTGTATTCAAAAACACATGTGATGTTGACCAGTAGAAAGGACTTTCAGCAACATAGGATTGAATAATATGGCAGGTTTGTGAATCTAATCACTGTAAAATAATCGTCAGGGAAAACATTTGGACAGTTTCTTTTTAAAAATTTCTTCCAAAAACAGTTTTTCTCCCATTGAGTTTACTGCCTGGACCTAGCCTCTAACTGCAATCTGTGATGGATAGACTAGCAGAGAAGAGTGAGCTGCTTAAAAAGCTGCTCCACTGATAAGGTGGGAAATATTTAATAAAGTTATCATCACACAGTATAGATGTTGTAATTCCTTATTTGTTGTTTTAATGATCCTTTACAGATTTATTGTGCATGGGCATTAATCCTTAATTTTGTGTGATCATATACACAAAATCATCACTTATTCTCTATTTCAGGCTGATCTGATATATTTGAGGAGTCGTTCTCTCTGTTCATTGTGGACTTGTTCGAAGACCTGCTTTCTATCTGCTTCCACTGTACCAAAATTTGGCTGTTCAGTCTCTTTTCAAATGGTAATATATATTGTAGTGACTATCAAGTCCCACTTTTAGTCACCCTTGGGTGCGGGTGGGGGCAATGACTCGCTTCAACAATGTTGTCCAGGCAGAAAGCGGGTATGGGTTTATTGTCCCATTTATTGAATATGTTGACGATCACAAGCTGGGTCCCGAATGGCTATTTCTTGTCCAGGTTTATGTAAATGATGAAAATTATAACGGCAAATTAGATGTGGCATATGAAACCAAACGAAGCGGTAAAAACCGTGTGACCTCCCGTCACCCAGAAAACGCCAATGCACTGCCACCTCAACACCTTTATAGGCTCCGCAGTGCCACCAGTGGTTAAAGGAAATACAAACCACAGTGCAATAAACTGAAATGTACATAAAACATTATCAAAATAAACTTAGACCATAATATAATCTAAATCAAAACAATATTGGCTCCTACATATATATATATATATATATATATATATATATATATATATATATATATAATGTTTTATGAAATCATACCTAATTGTGGATTATTAGAGATTAATTTGGCCTCTTGACATGTGAAATCCTGAGGAGTTGTTCCCCCTCATCCATGTTTGAGGACCTGCTTTCTCTCTGCTTCCACTGTACCAAAGTTTGGCTGTTGAACAGTAAGTTTATAATGTTCTATAAAATCCTACTTAATTTGGGAGGATTAGAGACTTAATGATGCATCCCATGTTCCTTTCAGTTCTTTCTTGATGGTTTCTTTATGACTGAGTCACCGCTACATCAAAGAAGTTTCAGGTCTAATGCTGCTATTTATTTAGATCATTTATCAGGATGTTTAGTTTTTATTGTCCGGGTCTGATTTTAACAAACACTGGGTTTACACTACAAGATTTTTACAGTCACAGACTAAAAAGTTTAAAGGCAGCACCAGGGCTCTTCCCATTAGTCTTGCTGCCCCACCCTCAGTCATGAGTCATGACACAACCTCTGTTGTTATTTGACAGTGTAATGAATACAAACTGATTGATTGATTGATCGATTGATTGATTGACATAGCTGTCAATTTTAGTCCTTGAGTTAATTTACATTCTTTATTTGTCAACTATCACAGAATATGACTATCCTTTGTAGTATACAGAGAGGAGACGCTGAAAAATTTGCCGATTTCTATGTAGTGTCCGCAGCTAATGTAGTGGGCCGGTTTGAAGAGAAAATTCCAGGGCCGAATTTTGATTCCAATCCACCCCTGCCTGTAGCGATGAATTGCATTGCTCCTTTATTCATTTTTATATTAAAAAACAAAACAGTACGTATCTGTCAAGGATTTTATCAACAACCCAGTGCCTGCAACCAGAGAAAAGTAAACAAATGACAGACAAGTTTCCAAATTGCAATGAGGAGGCAGAAGCTACAAGGCTACTGCTTCGAGCTCCTGAATTCTCAGTTTATTTATAACATTAGATAAGAAAATGTGTGTGTGTGGGAATGTCTGTGTGAGTGCGGGTGTGTCTGAATAAATGAGCATACATTTAGACATAGAGAAATACACATTACATTCAGATGATTGAATCAATGATTAAGAAATAATAATCATAAAATTTCCACAACAGTATCCAAAACATTTAACTAAAATTTTACAAACACAAACATTTCAGAAAAATACATTTCAGTTATTTAAAATGTAAAATTTTATTTTAAAATGTATTTTTTGGGTTACATTCACCTGTTGCTGTGTTCACAAAAGATTATGGAGATAAAAATGTTTTTAAATGGTGAGCAGCAGAAACATATGTAGTATTTTATTATTGTGATTATTTCTTTATTCATTAATTGTATTATTTTGATTTTGTTTTACAATTATATCTTGAATAAAAAAAGATCAATTCATGGTTTGAGTGAACATTATGATGATTTATTAACACTGGCTATTGCTGGGGTTAGGGTGGGTTAGGATTAAGGTTAGGGTTAGGGTTATCAAGCAATTTTCCCCCTTGGGGACACCATTGCAAAACACACAGCATTAATTTTCATTTAAATTGGAGTTCAACATATGTGCGATTCAGGGCGTAAGGCCAAGCAGCTTAGAAAATAGCTCCTGTTTACTTGCATTTATTTTTTTGTTCTTTTGGGGACCCATGAGCCGACTGGAAAGAGAGGAGACTGGCTCCCTATAGCTAATATGTCAGTATATCCATATCTACATTCCTGATCATTGTACAATTATGTGTTTTAGCTCTTTTGGCCAGCAACAGGTGTGCGTTCTCAAACAAGTGGTATTGCTTTCAGCTGTAAATACAGAAGTTGTGAGATCGGCTTACGGTGCATTACGTTTTTGAGCCTCTAGATCAGGGGTATCAAATATGCGGCCCGCGGGCCGGATCAGGCCCGCACACAGTTTAAATCCGGCCCGCAAGATGATTGTGTAAACCTTATTTTCAGACTTTACACTGTAAAGTATGAAAATAAGCTTTCATTTTCCAATTAAACTGCCGATGAACGCTAAAAGATGTCAGGAATAAGGAGTCAAAGACATGCATGAAACTGATATAGCCATGTGATCTGTGAATCAGCTATTTGACTTACTGAGGAATAGTTTGGGTTTGTTGTTTTGTATTTCACATTTTCAAATACACTTCAGGTGTTTTGTTATTAATGGTGATGTTGTGCTTAAACTATTTTGGATATGCTGTCCTCAGGCTCCAGCTTTGTTTCGTGTTGATCGTATTAAAACAAAGAAAACAATCTGAAGCAGTTTTTAATTTATGCATACTTAAATTTTACTGGCCTGGCCCACTTGGGACTAGATTTTCCTCAATGTGGCCCCTGAGCAAAACTGAGTTTGACACGGTGCCGTCAGATAAAAAAAACTTTAAATTTCAGCTTCAAGGTGGATTTTATCTGATTTTGGTGTTCATAACTGGTAGAAAATAAGTATTGTGACAACAGGATAGGATGAGTGAGAAAAATATGCGCTCATTACAGCTGATATCATCGTAGAAACTGTTTCACAACTGAATCTTTGCATTTGACACAATGTTTATTTTTATTTATTTGGCAGAAGCTTTTATCCAAAGCGACTTACAATTTATAACCTATAGGGCATGTTGTGATCTGTGGGGGAAACCGGAGTACCCAGAGGAAACCCACACATGCATGGGGAGAACACGCAACTCCACCCAGAAAGGCCGCAGCCGAGTTTCGAACCTGCAACCTTCGTGCTGCGAGGCAACAGTGCTAACAACTGCACCAGCCAATGTGGCGCCATTGTCAGATAAGCAAGAATCTAAATGATGCTTCTCATCTGCAGCAGGTTCCATGTTATTTCTCTCTCTCTCTTACACACACACACACACACACACACACACACACACACACACACACACACACACACACACACACACACACACACACACACACACACACACACACACACACACACACACACACACACACACACACAGACTTTTACCTCTGAGATCCTGCATGTGGATTTCAGAGCACATGTTTTCACATCTTAAAATTTAAGGAGCAAAATTAAAAGTACATCTTTGTGTAACGCAAATGAGTTTTCCATCTAAATAAATGACACCTTTTTAAAAATCAAACATGCAAATAAGCAAAGATTTTGTAGTGAGAACAGAAAGTTATTTATTTTTTGCCGACTTTCACTGATCTCTTATAATATTTATTTTCTCACAGTAAAGGTGCACATGTGTTTACCATCATTTGGTCTGTGTATAACTCCGCTCTGCAAGCTGAGTGGGTTTGATTTATATCTCTGTAACTCTCCAAGCTCGCTTACTTTGTGGCAGAACAAATGACACCTTAATTATCGTCACTGAAACATAAATTCCAGTTTCTCTCATTAAACTCCTATAACTCCATCCAACTGCTGCTCAAGTGGAGGTTTAACCAGCCAAGTTAAGTGAAGACACCTGTGAAAGTTTGCAGGTATTGCAAACCAATTACATGGTTTACGGTTGCAGAGACGTGACGTCAAACAAGGCACTGAGCTTTAAACCTTTACTTCTGCTTGGAAAGCAAAAGGGTTATGGTTTTGTTTACTCCTAAAAGAA